>NC_064930.1:65320055-65620055 GCF_023897955.1 Schistocerca gregaria | reverse complement strand
CTGACAGAAATACAATGTCATTGGCGAACCTCAAAGCTTTAATTTCTTCTCCATGGATTTTAATACCTGCACCGAATTTTTATTTTGTTTCCTTTACTGCTTGATCAATATACAGATTGAGTAACATCGGTGAGAGGCTACAACCCTGTATGACTCCCTTCCCAACCACTGCTTCCGTTTCGTGTCCCTCGACTCTTATAACTGCCATCTGGTTTCTGTACAAATTGTAAATAGCCTTTCGCTCCCTGCATTTTACCCCTGCCACCTTCAGAATTTGAAAGAGAGTATTCCAGTCAACATTGTCAAAAGCTTTCTCTAAGTCTACAAATGCTAGAAACGTAGGTTTGCCTTTCTTTAATCTAGCTTCTAAGATAAGTCGTAGGGTCAGTATTGCCTCACGTGTTCCAACATTTCTACGGAAACCAAACTGAACTTCCCCGAGGTCGGCTTCTATCAGTTTTTCCATTTGCCTGTAAAGAATTCGAGTTAGTATTTTGCAGCTGTGACTTATTAAACTGTTAGTTTGGTAATTTTCACATCTGGAAACACCTGCTTACTTTGGGATTGGAATTATTATATTCTTCTTGAAGTCTGAGGGTATTTCACCTGTCTCATACATCTTGTTCACCAGATGGTAGAGTGTTGTCAGGGCTGGCTCTCCCAAGGCTGTCAGTAGTTGTAATGGAATGTTGTCTACTCCGGGGGCCTTGTTTCGACTCACGTCTTTCAGTGCTCTGTCAAACTCTTCACGCAGTATCGTATCTCCCATTTCATCTTCATCTACATTTCCATAATATTGTCCTCAAGTACATCGCCCTTGTATAGACCCTCTATATACTCCTTCCACCTTTCTGCTTTCCCTTCTTTGCTTAGAACTGGGTTTCCATCTGAGCTCTTGATATTCATACAAATGGCTCTCTTTTCTCCAAAGATCTCTTTAATTTTCCTGTCGTCATTATCTATCTTACCCCTAGCGATATAAGCCTCTACATCCTTACATTTGTCCTCTAGACATCGCTGCTTAGCCATTTTGCACTTCATGTCGATTTCATTTTTGAGACGTCTGTATTCCTTTTTGTCTGCTTCATTTACTGCATTTTTATATTTTCTCCTTTCATCAGTTAAATTCTATATTTCTTCTGTTACCCAAGGATTTCTACTAGCCCTCGTCATTTTACCTACTTCATCCTCTGCTGCCTTCACTACTTCATCCCTCAAAGCTACCCAGTCTTCTTCTACTGTATTTCTTTCCCCCATTCCTGTCAATTGCTCCCTTATGCTCTCCCTGAAACTATGTACAACCTCTGGTTCTTTTAGTTTATCCAGGTCCTATCTCCTTAAATTCCTGCCTTTTTGCAGTTTGTTCAGTTTTAATCTACAGTTCATAACCAATAGATTGTGGTCAGAGTCCACATCTGCCACGGGAAATGTGTTACAATTTAAAACATGGTTCCTAAATCTCTGTCTTACCATTATATAATCTATCTGAAACCTGTCAGTATCTCCAGGCTTCTTCCATGTATACAACCTTCTTTCATGATTCTTGAAGCAAGTGTTAGCTATGATTAAGTTGTGCTCTGTGCAAAATTCTATCAGGCGGCTTCCTCTTTCATTTCTTAGCCCCAATACATATTCACCTACTACGTTTCCTTCTCTCCTTTTTACTACTACCGAATTCCAGTCACCCATGACAATTAAATTTTCGACACCCTTCATTACCTGAATAATTTATTTTATTTGAGCATACATTTCTTCAATTTCTTCGTCATCTGCAGAGCTAGTTGGCATATAAACTTGTACTACTGTCATAGGTGTAAGCTTCGTATCTATCTTGGCTACAATAATGCGTTCACTATGCTGTTTGTGGTAGCTTACCCGCATTCCTATTTTCCTATTCATTATTAAACCTACTCCTGCATTACCCCTATTTGATTTTGTGTTTATAATCCTGTAGTCACCTCACCAGAAGTCTTGTTCCTCCTGCCACCGAACTTCACTAATTCCCACTATATCTAACTTTAACCTATCCATTTCCCTTTTTAAATTTTCTAACCTACCTGCCCGATTAAGGGACCTGACATTCCACGCTCCGATCCGTAGAACGCCAGTTTTTTTTCTCCTGATAATGACATCCTCCTGAGTAGTCTCCGCCCGGAGATCCGAATGGGGGACTATTTTACCTCCGGAATATTTTACGCAAGAGGACGCCATCATCATTTAATCATACAGTAAAGCTGCATGCCATCAGGAAAAGTTACGGCCGTAGTTTCCCCTTGCTCTCAGCCGTTCGCAGTACCAGCACAGCAAGGCCGCTTTGGTTAGTGTTACAAGGCCAGATCAGTCAATCATCCAGACTGTTGCCCCTGCAACTACTGAAAAGGCTGCTGCCCCTCTTCAGGAACCACACGTTTGTCTGGCCTCTCAACAGATACCCCTCCGTAGTGGTTGCACCTACGGTACGGCCATCTGTATCGCTGAGGCACGCAAGCCAACCAACGGCAAGGTCCAAGGTTCATGGGGGGAGGTTTTTGACAATATTAATCTCAAATTATTTGTTACGTTAATGAAAGGTAGACTCGCTGAATCTTAAAACATGAGTATGGAAGTTGAACAATGGAATATACTTCTCATATTAATTTCCTCGGCTACTCAGTTCACTTTAAAGCAAAACATCTTTAGTCATTAATTACAATTGCGGCCCACACACGCGCGAGAGTATTTTTTTTTCTTACCTCCGTTAACCATTGCATTGTAGTCGGAGTCCTGGCTCTGCCTGTTGTACTGAAAGTAAGAACCTTAAAGCTACGTATTTTCTGCAGCGTCGGGCGGCTGCGGAGAAAAATTAATATTATGTTAATAGCGGGCGAGTATTTCGCTTCCGCTAATTTTTCATAAGTTAATATCGCCACGTAATGGCGTCGTTGGCTGCATCGGCCGCTGCGATTGTTGAACTGTAAATTACTTGAATGCGCAGGTTAATTCAAGGAAGGCGGACATGAAATCGGGATCACCTCTTACAAATTAAAAGTGCACAATAGGATTAAATAAATATATTATAATTTGCTTAACTCATACAAATATGCTTACGTTTGCCAGCACTCGCAAGATGTCCACCTATACAGAATCAAGACAAGAGAAGAAGTGAAGACTACTAAGAAAATTGACAAAAGAGCGAATCTTGTCACCTCTTCAGATCATTTTGTCGTAAATTATTTCTTTGCAATCGAAACTTGCATGGAGAAATTATTATTTTATGGCTGCATGATAGAAATATACACTCCGGGAAATGGAAAAAAGAACACATTGACACCGGTGTGTCAGACCCACCATACTTGCTCCGGACACTGCGAGAGGGCTGTACAAGCAGTGATCACACGCACGGCACAGCGGACACACCAGGAACCGCGGTGTTGGCCGTCGAATGGCGCTAGCTGCGCAGCATTTGTGCACCGCCGCCGTCACTGTCAGTCAGTTTGCCGTGGCATACGGAGCTACATCGCAGTCTTTAACACTGGTAGCATGCCGCGACAGCGTGGACGTGAACCGTATGTGCAGTTGACGGACTTTGAGCGAGGGCGTATAGTGGGCATGCGGGAGGCCGGGTGGACGTACCGCCGAATTGCTCAACACGTGGGGCGTGAGGTCTCCACAGTACATCGATGTTGTCGCCAGTGGTCGGCGGAAGGTGCACGTGCCCGTCGACCTGGGACCGGACCGCAGCGACGCACGGATGCACGCCAAGACCGTAGGATCCTATGCAGTGCCGTAGGGGACCGCACCGCCACTTCCCAGCAAATTAGGGACACTGTTGCTCCTGGGGTATCGGCGAGGACCATTCGCAACCGTCTCCATGAAGCTGGGCTACGGTCCCGCACACCGTTAGGCCGTCTTCCGCTCACGCCCCAACATCGTGCAGCCCGCCTCCAGTGGTGTCGCGACAGGCGTGAATGGAGGGACGAATGGAGACGTGTCGTCTTCAGCGATGAGAGTCGCTTCTGCCTCGGTGCCAATGATGGTCGTATGCGTGTTTGGCGCCGTGCAGGTGAGCGCCACAATCAGAACTGCATACGACCGAGGCACACAGGGCCAACACCCGGCATCATGGTGTGGGGAGCGATCTACTACACCGGCCGTACACCTCTGGTGATCGTCGAGGGGACACTGAATAGTGCACGGTACATCCAAACCGTCATCGAACCCATCGTTCTACCATTTCTAGACCGGCAAGGGGACTTGCTGTTCCAACAGGACAATGCACGTCCGCATGTATCCCGTGCCACCCAACGTGCTCTAGAAGGTGTAAGTCAACTACCCTGGCCAGCAAGATCTCCGGATCTGTGCCCCATTGAGCATGTTTGGGACTGGATGAAGCGTCGTCTCACGCGGTCTTCATGTCCAGCACGAACGCTGGTCCAACTGAGGCGCCAGGTGGAAATGGCATGGCAAGCCGTTCCACAGGACTACATCCAACATCTCTACGATCGTCTCCATGGGAGAATAGCAGCCTGCATTGCTGCGAAAGGTCGATATACACTATACTAGTGCCGACATTGTGCATGCTCTGTTGCCTGTGTCTATGTGCCTGTGGTTCTGTCAGTGTGATCATGTGATGTATCTGACCCCAGGAATGTGTCAATAAAGTTTCCCCTTCCTGGGACAATGAATTCATGGTGTTCTTATTTCAATTTGCAGGAGTGTATTATTCAATTTTTAAATGTCTCTTCTTTGTAAATACTGTTTTTTAATATAGCACTGGGGACGCTATAAGTGGTTAGGACATATTAGCTCCTCATGCAGACAGTCCTTGGTTCAAAACTCACGTAATGCGATAAATCATTTTTTTATTAGTAAATGTGATCAAAACCTTTTCATTACGATTTTTATTCAGTTAATTGATTTAAATATAGTTTTTTTTTTAAATTTCAAATACTTTACCACGTTATTTTCATTAGCATATTGACTTATTTGCTCTTCCTTTCTTCCGATCATTATGTTTCATTTGGAAAGTGCCAGTATTGTCTATAATGTACACACAAGCGCCGACCAAGACTGCTCATGAGTTGGTAAAGGGGCAGCTCGTGTAGACAGGGTAAGGGCAGTTCCATTTAACTGGTTAATGATAGCCAGAAATTACAGGTTTTTTTTGCGCTTAAACTGAATTTTTTTGTCTCGAGTCTGCTTGTATAGCTTGGCGTTATACGCTGTGAACAAACCGATCGTTATTTTCGTTCTACCACGGACTGGTGGTCTTCGTTTTTACGGATACATTGCACATCACGAGGTTGTGGTTAGCTCAGGACACGAGTTTAAATTCAGGGTCTCAAAACGCGCCCGCTGCTGCATTTCAGCCACTGGTCACTTGACAGCAGCTCACGAAAGAGCAACTCGCATTTCCGTCATACCTACCGGCGTCCGCTGTCGACATTGCTGCTCGTTAAACATCGACAGCATTTGTGAAAGTGACACTCGGTGTTCGTGTGTTTCCTGTAACCGAGCGGTAGCAGCCAGCCGATATGGCAACACCGTAGTGGCAAGTGAGAGACGTCAGCTGTCAAGTAATTTTAATCGGGCTGTAAATCAACACATTCCTACATTAAGTGCGGTTTGGGGGGAAAGGACGCGTCCTGTCAAAAAGGGAACCACACCCCTACTGTTGATGATTCATTCATAGTGTCGCGCTCTCTGTCTGCCGGCCGGCGTAGCCGAGCGGTTCTAGGCGCTTCAGTCCGGCACCACACTGCTGCTACGGCCACAGGTTCGAACCCTGTCTCTGGCATGGATGTGTGTGATGTCCTTAGGTTGGTTAGGTTTAAGTAGTTCTGAGTTCTAGGCGACTGATGACCTCATATGTTAAGTCCCATGGTATTCAGAGTCATCTCTCTGTCTCTCTCTGCTGTTCGCAGGTATGGTGTATAACAGGCATTCAGTACCTCCATTGCCCCAGTCCTACAGCCAATCCTCAAGTACCAGTCTCGATGATCTAACTTATTAGTTACTAGGAAACATGGCAGTTCTTAGCACTCACTTAATAGGTATGGGAATTGCATTCACACTGATTAGAACATTATGGCTCAGGTATGTGACTGGATTCGTGATTTCCTGTCAGAGAGGTCACAGTTCGTACTAATTCACGGGAAGTCATCGAATAAAGCGGAAGTGATTTCTGGCGCTCCCCAACAGAGTGGTATAGACCCTTTGCTGTTCCTTATCTATATAAACGATTTGTGAGGCAATCTGAGCAGCCGTCTTAGGTTGTTTGCAGATGGCGCTGTCGTTTATCGACTAATTATGTCATCAGAAGACCAAAACAAAATGCAATTACAAAAGATATATGTATGGTATGACTGGCTGATGTGGCCTTGCAACATCAACCAAAATAGCCTTGCTGTTGTGGTACTGCGAACACCTGAAAGGAAGGGGAAACTACAGCCGTATTTTTTCCCGAGGGCATGCAGCTTTACTGTATGATTAAATGATGATGGCGTCCTCTTGGGTAAAATATTCTGGAGGTAAAATAGTCCCCCATTCGGTTCTCCGGGCGGAGACTACTCAAGAGGACGTCGTCATCAGGAGATACAAAACTGGCGTTCTACGGATCGGAGCGTGGAATGGCAGATACGTTAATCGGGAAGGTAGGTTAGAAAATTTAAAATGGGAAATGTATAGGTTAAAGTCAGATATAGTGGGAATTAGTGAAGCTCGTTGGCAAGAGGAACAAGACTTTTGGTCAGGTGACTACAGGGTTATAAACACAAAATCAAATAGGGGTAATGCAGGAGTAGGTTTAATAATGAATAGGAAAATAGGAATGCGGGTAAGCTACTACAAACAGCATAGTGAACGCATTATTGTGGCCAAGATAGACACAAAGCCCATGCCTACTACAGTAGTACAAGTTTATATGCCAACTAGCTCTGCAGATGATGAAGAAATTGAAGAAATGTACGATGAAATAAAAGACATTATTCAGATAGTGAAGGGAGACGAAAATTTAATAGTCATGGGTGACCGGAATTCGACAGTAGGAAAAGGGAGAGAAGGATATATAGTAGGTGAATATGAATTGGGAAGCCGTCTGGTAGAATTCTGCACAGAGCATAACTTAATCATAGCAAACGGTTCAAGAATCATGAAAGAAGGTTGTACACATAGAAGAAGCCTGGAGATACTGACAGATCGCAGATAGATTATATAATGGTAAGACAGATATTTAGGACTCTGGTTTTAAATTGTAAGACATTTCCAGGGGCAGATGTGGACTCTGACCACAATCTATTGGTTATCAACTGTAGATTAAAACTGAAGAAACTGCAAAAAGGTGGGAATTTGAGGAGATGGGACCTGGATAAACTGACTAAACCAGAGGTTGAACAGAGTTTCAGAGAGAGCATAAGGGAACAATTGACAGGAATGAGGGAAAGAAATACAGTAGAAGAAGAATGGGCAGCCTTGAGCGATGAAAGAGTGAAGGCAGCAGAGGATCAAGTAGGTAAAAAGGCGAGGGCTAGTAGAAATCCTTGAATGACAGAAGAAATGTCGAATTTAATGTTAATCTGCAGAGCAGCTAAAGTGAGAGCGTGGCTTGCCACCTTTCAGCTGTACGTTCTGCCTTTGCTGCCCTCACAGTACGACGATTCCGGCGGACGTCTGTGTTACGTGAACAGTTAGAACCTCGCTATGGGTGTGAGAATGTTCACGTGATCAGTGATACCACCACCATTGTTGCACAACTGACACTGCACGTCCAAATTTTGTAGCAATCCTCGTAAGACCACAATTTGACCCCTTCCAAACTCGCTCCGTGGCTGTAGGAAGCCCGAGTGCATTGCGTGGCAAGGTCGCCTTCTCGCTTCACGCGATTGGACCACGCTGATCCTTCAGCACTGAACTGCAAATCTCTGGTGACACCTACCAGGAGGGAGACAGGCTAAGCAGCGAAGCTGTGTGGACCTCAAGAACTATTGTGGGGCCTGACGGTTAGGATTGGCCTATGGGAGCGGCCGCGTGGGGGATGAACGCTGCGCCAAATGCTTCATAGAGGCTGCGGAATTGAAATAAGAACACCGTGCATTCATTGTCCCAGGAAGGGGAAACTTTATTGACACATTCCTGGGGTCAGATACATCACATGATCACACTGACAGAACCACAGGCACATAGACACAGGCAACAGAGCATGCACAATGTCGGCACTAGTACAGTGTATATCCACCTTTCGCAGCAATGCAGGCTGCTATTCTCCCATGGAGACGATCGTAGAGATGCTGGATGTAGCCCTGTGGAACGGCTTGCCATGCCATTTCCACCTGGCGCCTCAGTTGGACCAGCGTTCGTGCTGGACGTGCAGACCGCGTGAGACGACGCTTCATCCAGTCCCAAACATGCTCAATGGGGGACAGATCCGGAGATCTTGCTCGCCAGGGTGGTTGACTTACACCTTCTAGAGCACGTTGGGTGGCACGGGATACATGCGGACGTGCATTGTCCTGTTGGAACAGCAAGTTCCCTTGCCGGTCTAAGAATGGTAGAACGATGGGTTCGATGACGGTTTGGATGTACCGTGCACTATTCAGTGTCCCCTCGACGATCACCAGAGGTGTACAGCCAGTGTAGGAGATCGCTCCCCACACCATGATGCCGGGTGTTGGCCCTGTGTGCCTCGGTCGTATGCAGTCCTGATTGTGGCGCTCACCTGCACGGCGCCAAACACGCATACGACCATCATTGGCACCGAGGCAGAAGCGACTCTCATCGCTGAAGACGACACGTCTCCATTCGTCCCTCCATTTACGCCTGTCGCGACACCACTGGAGGCGGGCTGCACGATGTTGGGGCGTGAGCGGAAGACGGCCTAACGGTGTGCGGGACCGTAGCCCAACTTCATGGAGACAGTTCCGAATGGTCCTCGCCGATACCCCAGGAGCAACAGTGTCCCTAATTTGCTGGGAAGTGGCGGTGCGGTCCCCTACGGCACTGCGTAGGATCCTACGGTCTTGGCGTGCATCCGTGCGTCGCTGCGGTCCGGTCCCAGGTCGACGGGCACGTGCACCTTCCGCCGACCACTGGCGACAACATCGATGTACTGTGGAGACCTCACGCCCCACGTGTTGAGCAATTCGGCGGTACGTCCACCCGGCCTCCCGCATGCCCACTATACGCCCTCGCTCAAAGTCCGTCAACTGCACATACGGTTCACGTCCACGCTGTCGCGGCATGCTACCAGTGTTAAAGACTGCGATGGAGCTCCGTATGCCACGGCAAACTGGCTGACACTGACGGCGGCGGTGCACAAATGCTGCGCAGCTAGCGCCATTCGACGGCCAACACCGCGGTTCCTGGTGTGTCCGCTGTGCCGTGCTTGTACAGCACTCTCGCAGTGTCCGGAGCAGGTATGGTGGGTCTGACACACCGGTGTCAATGTGTTCTTTTTTTCCATTTCCAGGAGTGTACTCCCGCAGCAGATCAGGCCAACGCGTGGTCGGCCTGCGGTGGACTTGGTGTCCCAGTCCACGTATAAGACGACTGCCTGAGTGTTCTGCAGAGGGATAGAACACCCTGGTGGACTGCCTGAAGCGATCCCGCAGCAACGGGACGCCAGCTTCCTCGTGAAGGACATTGATCTTTCAGGCTGTCAGCATTCCCTAATAAAGGGTAGACACAGATATCGCCCTGCTAGCTATGCCACTACGCTATCTGTCGGCGGACGATGTGGAAACCACCATCAGTACATCTACTATCCACGAAATGGGATACGCCGTCATTGAACCAAATTCGAGGTCGCCTTTCCAGCTGTACCTCTGCCAGGTCACTTATGGTTCGCACATCGAATGTCTGTAAAAAGAACTTTCAGACTTTCCCTGGTAGTGTATTCTTAGAACATACTTTTGAATGACGATTCGTTCTGTAATTTCTAAATGTGCAGGGTGCACATAAAGTCCACGAATACTTTTCAATTATTTATTGCACAAGAAGGAAACATTGCACTGATATGATACACATGTCATTTTGAAGAGAAGCCCTGAAAGTTTTTTTTTCCTCATGTATACCGCCACAGCGTAGTTCGGTAATTTGCCAGTAGTTAGCGCTAGTCGCAAACATGGCGAGTTCAGATGCGGAGCGAGCTTTCTGTGTGTTGGAGTTCCACAAAAACAGATACGCAAAGGTCCCGAGTTCGAGTCTCGGTCCGGCACACAGTTTTAATCTTCCAGGAAGTTTCGTATCAGCGCACACTCCGCTGCAGAGTGAAAATCTCATTCTGGAAGTATGCTACGGCTGTTCAACGGATGTTTAGAATCAAGTACGGTAAGAAGCTATCAACAAGGAAGGCCATTTACCACTGGCACAACAAATTCGTTGCGACGGGTTGCTTGTGCCCGGCAAAGAGAAGCGGACGTCCTACTAAGTGAATGTGGAGCACGTACGAGAGACATTCATAAGGAGTCCAAGGAAATTTGGTGCGTCGTGCATCCCGCGATCTCGAAATGGCTCCATTGAAAGTGTGGAAAGTATTGTGACAGAAGCTGTCTATGAAACCATTCAAATTGGAGCCAGTGCAGGAGCTCAATGAAGACGAAAGAGACACGCGTTTTGAGTATTGTTTGCTGTTGCAACAATGGAATGAGTATGGGGATGGTATTATCGATCGCTTAATTTTTAGCGACGAAGCCACTTTTCACGCTAATGGGAAAGTGAACAGGCAAAATCGTCGAATCTGGGGTACAAAGCATCCACACAAATGCATTGAATTTGAGCGTCATTCCCCAAAGGTAAAAGTTTTTAGTGCCTTTTCATGCCGAAAGCTGTACGGACCATTCTTCTCCGCCGAGAGCAGTGTCACTGCATATTCCTACTCGGACATGTTGCAGCAATGGCTGATGCCTCAAATGCAATCTGACTCTCGGTTCATCTTTCAGCAGGATGGGGCTCCACCCCATGTTCATCGTGAAGTTCGTGGGTAACGCGGAGCTGCCACATCGATGGATCGGCCGTGCTACAGAAGGGGGACAGCTGTTGCACGAAATGGCCTCCCCAATCACCAGATCTCACTCAGTGTGACTCTCTTTTTGTCTGTGGGGACACATTAAAGATCTGGTGTGAAGTAGCAGAGCTCCGGGAGAGAAGACGGGAAGCGACCGCCACAGTTGACGATGCCGTGCTGGGACGGGTGTGGCAAGCATTCGATTACCGTATTGACTTCAGCCAGCCTGGATGTGGTTTTTAGGCGGTTTTCCACATCCCGCTAGGTGAATACCGGGCTGGTGTCCACGCTCCGCCTCAGTTACACGGCTCGCAGATATCTGAACACATTCGCACTCTTCCACGGATTACACTCGACGGAGACAGTTGGGGTACACTGGTTCTGTCCCGAGGAGGGGATACACGAAGGCCATCCGGCCACCCCCTTAAACATTAAACATGCCAAATTCCTTACACATTAAACCTGCCAAATCCGATTAACGATGGCTGGCCCTGCGTAACTGCGGCACTAGATAGATAGAGTTGACTTCTGCCAGGTTCATGGTTCGCACACCGAATGTTTGTAAAAACAACTTTCAGTTTCTCTTCAAAATGCAATATGTATGACATCTGTACATGTTTAGTTCTTGTGCAATAGAGAATTGAAAGTGTTCTGTACTACATTAGCAAAACGTATGAGCTAAAAAATGACACAAATTTTAAAAATAATTGCAGCAAACATTTTAAATTTTGGAAAGAGGGTCATTTCAGTATACTGCAGCCGACTGTTGGATCGATTGTTTCCGCAAGTGTTTGACCGTTGAAAATCGATGCGGCCTATTTCGCCTTACGTCTTTGAAGATGTAGACATTACAAGAGTCAGAGAGAGAGAGAGAGACAGAGAGAGAAATATGGGGGCGGGACAGGAGGCACGCGACTTTAATTTCCGCGGCCACGTGGGAAGTGCGCCAAACGCCGACCAGCTAGCTCTGTTAATTTCCGGTCCCGTGCCAATACGTGGTCGCGTCGGTTGTTACCGAATTCTGCCGGGCAGTCTTCCACCCCCCTCTCTCTTTCTCTCTCAAAGGAGAAGTCAAAGCAATTTTATTGCAGGCCTCCGGTGAAACCAAGACACAAGTTCTCGACCTGTGAAACATATCACGGCTAGTACAGTTTCATTCTGTCGCCTAATGAAAAACACATGATCGTACGGGATTTCAGACCAGCTGTGTGATTGCGCTGAGGCGTCCCTAGTGAACAAAATACAACATGATGTGATTCTCAACGGAGAGAAATCTTCAGACGTTCATCCCAGTTGTACCAAAGATGGTGACGATAATGCTAGCGACACTCAGTGTCTTGATGATAATCCTCCAGTTACAATCAGTGCGTACCGACCACCGCTAATGATTATAATCTAAATGATGAGCAAACAAATTTAATTGTGTCCACTGTAAATTTAACGACAATTGATGACGCGGCACTTTCCGTTACAATGAGCGCTGTCCAGTTTGGCACGGCGGATTTGCAAAATTTACGTAGCGAACAGATAATTGTTTCTAACGAAGGTGATCAATATACGCAAAGCACGTCAGATTTATTTGATTCCGCTGTAGTGACTAACAGAGCACATCTGATTAGCAAACCTTTTTGTGAATCAGACAATGACCAAATGGTTATACAAAACGTGACACATGCAGATACACCACCACACAGCACAGAGAATACAGCAGCTAATTTTGGCATGGATCGAGTTATGGCATTATTGCTACAACTTAATGAAAATCTCAAACAACAAATTAATGAATCGAACAAACAAGTTAATGAGAATCTCAAAGAACAAATTAAGGAATCGAACATACAAATTACTGAAAATCTCAAACAGTCGAAGAAAGAACAAGACGACAATTTCAAACGACTTAATGAATCGAACAAACAACTTAATGAAAGTTTGAAACAGTCGAATGAAAAACACGACGAGAACTTTAAACAGATTAATGAACAGATTGCAGCCGTTGCCGTGCAATGTCATGATACTAAAGAACAATTACGTGAGGAAATTTAGGCTTGTGCTAGGAATAGTAGTGAAGAAATTAGATCTTTTGCACAAGAATTAAGTAATACACATGCAGCCACAACTAAATTACTTAAAGATGAAATTAGTGCAGTCGCTAAACAATGTCCTGCAAACGTAAGACAGTTACGCGAGTTTAAATTAATGTCAGCAGAACTTTTACACACGCTGGACGCGAAAGTAGACAAGAAATTCGAACAACAGAACAGCCTAATTGACGAACGTTCTAATCACCACCTACAAAACAGTGAAACGCGTTACCGTAAATTCATACAGGAACAGAACAGACTAAAGAAACAAGTGATGAAAACAATTACTGCACAGAGACAGGAAGATAAGCGTAAATTATTTACCAAAGCAAAAACATACGTAGACAATAACATTGCTACAGTATCAGACGAAATCAATACTATTAAACAGTTGAACACCGAACTGCATGATGAAATCTCCGATCTTAAAACAAAAACAGACACACACACACTAGACTTTCAGGCAGTGACCAACAGACTTGAACAATTAGAATTAATACAGGATCCCGATGCCATTAAAGCAGACGTTAAGAAATTGAACAAGACTAGAAAACAAATTAATGCTTGTGACACTAAAAATGATGATCAGGTAAAAGCACTGACTGAAAAATTTGATGAATTGGCCAGTCGTATTGACGTTATCGAA
This sequence comes from Schistocerca gregaria, assembly GCF_023897955.1. Classification (NCBI taxonomy): domain Eukaryota; kingdom Metazoa; phylum Arthropoda; class Insecta; order Orthoptera; family Acrididae; genus Schistocerca; species Schistocerca gregaria. Next base: position 65,606,350 of record NC_064930.1, on the reverse strand, counting down.
AATAATAATGATACCAAATCAGACGATACGTTACCAGTTTCGTTTAATCAAACACGCGAATTCCAAACTTTACAGCAGACGATTAGTGAGATAGGTTCGTAGAATAATACATTACGTAGAAAATTGTCACCTTTACAGTACCAACTGACGGAGATAAAAAATATTTCAACCTCTAACACGACACAGCATACGTCCCATTGTGAACATTTGTCACATTCACGCAGCCAGTGTAATTTAGGTAATTTGCAGAAAGTACTTGACTTGGATTCCGGGAAGACACAGACAAACAGATTATCATACAATCCTGAACACGTTCGCACATTCAGAGACGATAACGTTGATTATAAGCAATTTTTATCCGTGAAAAAATATAAGGTATTTAAAAATGACAGAACACAAATACATGCTTTGAACTGGATACGAGAATTTGCTTTTGAATTTTCACCAGCTTGGCCTTTAATGCAGAAACTAGAATTGGACTGGATACAACAATTTGCTTTTGACTTCTCACCGACATTGCCTGTAATGCAGAAACTAAAAATTATTTGCAGCACGTAAGATACCTCAGGGGATTCATTACACTTCGATGAATATGTGCCGTAGCGTGCACAGGGCCCGGAGCCGTAGTAGCGCTATTTCATCTTTAGTTTTCTGCACTGCTGCCTTCTCTTTTACTATCCTTTATATCTATCAAAACAGCTCTTCAACTATCAACCTATCTAGGATTAAGAATAAGTAAAGACAACCCGATACGACAAGTTTTACATAAAAGTGACAGTTTTCATTAGACGCTCCAGAAGTGACAACCACCAGAACTTTAATAACAAGCAAATGTTTACCATCAGTATGTGTAAAATTATCAGCAATCGCAAACACATTTTGGGAACAATACAGGGTTTTCACCGCAACAGCATCAAAAGCAGCCGGTTAGCGTACCAAACCAACAATGTAGTCTACAAGGTCAACCAAGCTTTAATGTTTCGCCGCCTACACGTATAGCGTCGGCTCCACCAAATAGTAACGCATCGCAACAAGGAAGTCAGTACATGCAGAAAACACGTCATTTCAATTCCTATCGCAAAGCGCCGTATAGCAATGATTATCATGACAGACGTAAGAGTAATGAGCACAGTTTTCAGCGTAACAGTCGGTCTTACCAGCAGCAGAACCATCGGCAACAACAGATTATCATGAATGAACCAGACAGTAGATATCATCCCGAACGTAATACGTCAGGGAGAAATGACAGAACAGTACAAATAGTGGAAATGCCACAGCATCCTCCCGCAAATAGCAGCACGTCAGATAGAATTTGACTAGATACAGCACAGATTGAACCTTCCAGCGATGTAAGCAATACTTTTGATACACAGACTCTTGTTCACGAAAATGTTATTACTTTTGACGACATCCGAGACACTATTTTGCATGAAACACCAGTTATTCAAAAAAAAAAAAAACATTTCCCACCCTATCATTGAAGTAAAGATTGGATCATCCACATTTTCGGCAGTAATCGACTCTGGATCACCTACGTCAGTTATAAATGAGGAAACTTTCAACGCTTGTAACAAAGAGAATACTTATCCTTCATTACCATCAGGCAAAACTAAAGTAAAAGGAGCAGTATCTGGTAGAGGAGTAGATGTAAAATTACAGACACACTTATCATTTTGTATTGCAGGTCATACGTTCCACTCAAATTTTTGGATTGTTCCCGTATTGACAACAGACGTTATTTTAGGTACGAATTTTTTGATACAATACGACGCAATTATTGACTTTCAAAATTCCTATTTAATGTTAAAGGATGAAAATGTACAACTGGCATTAGATTTTCAGCACTCTTTATCTGCAGAAGAACAAACAATTAATCGGACAGAGGTCATTTCTGCATCACGTAACATAGACTGTCATTCCACATTGTTCACAGATACGTTCGTACACAACTATAATATACCAGACGAAGCCGACTATGACGTTATGCAAATGATTTCTGATAAAGTTAAACAGAGCAGTGCAAATACAGACGACGAACGTACGCAAATACGCAAAATTCTTTTACAGCAAGCTACACTTTTTGACAACATCCCTGGTACTATGTCCGGTTTCATGTATGAATTTCAAGTTAAACAGCACGACACGTTTAAAGCCAAACATTATCCCATTCCGTATATTCACAGAGAACAAGTTAACAAAGAATTGCAAGCTATGCTTGACCAAGGTATTATTGAACCAGCAGTTAGTCCGTACATAAACCCGCTCCATATTGTTAAGAAAAAGGATGGCTCACTTCGCCTCGTACTTGATTCGCGTCACATCAATGACATTATTATTAATGAAACAGATCGCCCACAAACACTAGAAGAACTTCTACAGAAATTTCATGGTACTGCTATTTATTCCACATTAGATTTGAAATCGGGATTTTGGCAAATTCAGCTCCACCCGAACTGCAGAAAGTACACAGCATTTCTCTGTTTTGGTGACTGTAATCAATTTTGCAAACTACCGTTCGGTTTAACAATTTCTTCAGCAGCGTTTATTCGCGGTTTGAATGCTACACTTTCGACAGAACTCAAAGACAGAATCACAACGTATGTAGACGACATTCTTATTGCAGAAGCTAACTGGTCTGAACATAATCTGATTCTTGAACAACTGCTGCAAACTTTTCGTGCACAAGGACTCACAGTTAATCTTAACAAATCGCACTTTGGCAGAACTTCCATAAAATTTCTTGGACATGTAATTTCAGCAGAAGGCATTGCGCCTGACCCGGAAAAACTTCAAGCTTTACGTGACATTACTGTTCCAACGACGAAGAAACAACTACGCAGCTTTCTGGGTTTAATTAACTTTTTCCGTAAATTTATTCATTACTCTGCTTTAGACACCCCTAGACTATGCCAATTGACGGGTAAAAACACTATTTGGTCCTGGGACAGCCAAGCGCAGTCTGAATTTGTCAATCTGAAACAAGCTTTGTTGAATGCACCACTTCTATCACACCCATATCTCACTAAAAAAAATTCCATTGCCACCGACAGTTCTAACACAGCTTTAGGCGTACACATTCTTCAGGAAATTGAAGAAGACGTTGATACAGTATTTAAAAACATCGCTTCCGCAAGTCGCGTTCTGTCACCTGCAGAACGCAATTATTCTGTTACAGAACTTGTAACATTATGTGTTGTGTGGGCATTTACCCGATTTAGGCATTTTCTTTATGGAAGACATACTACCGTTTACACAGACCATAGAGCTACCCAGTTTTTACTTTCCGCTAAATTTACACATGACAGATTAAGCAGATGGAAACTGTATTTTACAGGAATTTAATTTTACAATTGTTCACTTTCCCGGTACACAAAATATTGTAGCAGATGCACTATCCCGTTCTCTCTGCAACAATCAGCAAGACATCGCAACCAACTTCTGCCAAGCAAATTCTAGCCTCATGTATATTCAACAAGTCGCATTTGAAAACTTCATTTCATCGTCATTACGAGACATAGCACAAGAGCAGAGTAAAGACAACGTATGGAAAGAAATTAAACACCTTTGGCAAGATAGGAGTAATGTTACCATTAGAAACCATTACACTGTACGCAATAACATTCTGTTCCGCCGCTCTCACCCTGACGGCAACAACTGGTTATTATGCATTCCTGACGAACTTGTTAACAAATTAATTTGGTATACTCATTTAAGTTACGCACATTATGGAGCCAGAAAATGTTTTCTTATACTGAGACAGAACTGGTATTTTGCCAACATGGAGAAACGTATTCGACGAGTTTTAGCGTCATGTAAAATCTGCCAGAAAGCTAAATCAGACACAACTTCACATATTCCTCCGTTACATCCCATTGTACCTGTTAAATTGAGACACATGGCCGCTGCAGACATTTTTGGTCCGATTCCCAGAACTAATAGAGGTTTTTGTTACATCTTTGTCGCTGTTGAACTCACTTCGAAATTTGTTACCTTCACTCCGTTGCGCAAAGCTACTGCTAAATCTATTTCGAATGCATTTGTAAAACATTTTTTATTTCATGTAGGGCATGTATTGAAAGTAATTTCCGACAATGGACCACAATTTCGATCTGCGATATGGACACGTATGTTACGAGCTAGAAACATTTCTCCGATCTATATATGTCCAAGTATCACGCTTCTTCGAACCCCTGTGAACGACTGATGAAAGAAATTGGTAAACTGTGTAGAATATACTGCCATAAAAGACATATCGACTGGGATACACACATACTCTCATTCCAGGATGTAATTAACTCCATACCAAATGAATCTACTATGCTATCTCCGACTGTTATATTGAAAAATGTTGAACCACCTAACAAAATTAAAGAATTAGTATCTTTTCCTACATCTCGTCGACTACGCCACCATAAAATAATTGAAATTGCGCTCAACAACATCAAACGTGCCGCAGAGCGCCGGAGAAAACAACAAAAACAGGTTTGTACACGCCGTGACTTTCACACAGGACAGAAGATACTAGTACGCACACACTGTTTATCCAACAGAGGAAAGAGTAGATGCGGTAAATTTGAACTTCTATACGCAGGTCCATACAGAATTCGCAGCATTCCTCATCCCAATGTTGAAACTTTGAGAACCAGAAAAAGCAAGGGCAATCACCATATTTCCAATATTAAACCCTTTATTGAATGAACATACTTTACGATTTATCACACTGTACCGCCATTTCCTGATATTTATATGACCACTCACGCAATTATATTTATGTGACTATTTACTGATGATTATCATATTTTTTCCTGGCAAGTGCCCGGCACGGTAAGGTTAGCAGGTCGCTTTCTTGGCGTTATATATCAGACCGTGCACATTTTCGATTTTTTGTGTATGTATGATTGTTTTCCTATCGAAAGGAGAATTTTTGTCTGTATGCACTATGAAATCTTTAAGATGTAACAAACAACAGTTGACTTTGACATTTTTCCTTATGATATCTCAACATCTTGACTATTTTACATTTTTTGCTACTACATTATGATACTGTGTGTACATTTTTTACACTTGAAAATTGTCTATGTTTTTGACCTAATATGTTTTCTGTCATGTTATTCTGTATGCTTAATTATATTACTAGAAACAAGTTTTTATTTAATGGGTATATGAATTAAATGCAAGATATTAATCCATATTCATCATTTTTCAGAAAGCAATACCGTGCAAAAGAAATGAATTAAACAACCACAGCGGTTTACTATGAAATGGAAACTTTAGCATCAGAATGAAGGAAAGAAAATGCAATATATTGTCATGAAGAGTAAATGGATCAGAATTAACAAGCATTAACCAGAATATACTATACACATGGTATGATAGCAGCCTTGACTAATTATTTTTCTTTCAGAATACAAGGCGATTGATGCAGACTGTCAGACAGAACTACAGATATTAATTTTAGTGATGAAATATGCTAGAAGTAAGAAACTCTATACTATACGAAGTAATGAATGATAATGAATAGTTGTATGAAGTAAATGGTAATATGAATATCCATAATGAAGTGTCTATTTTTTGAAGATGATAATAAATGATGATGAATAATTATATGAAGAATATGCTAATGCGAATAATGAAGTTTTTCTTTGCAGGTAATTATAGCGATGAAGTTATGGTAATATGAATAATGACGTTTTTCTTTACAGATGATGATAATATTTACTGTTAGTTAAGGAGATGCTATGTAGTTATTTAAGTATTTGTTGCAGTTCCTTTTGACAGTATGTCTTATGTCGCATAGTATAATGTCTGAATGTTTTGGAAAAGACAGCTAGAGTACATACATATTAAGTACACGTTTCATTACCTGTTAATTCAAAGTTCACTATTTTTCAGCATAATATGCATTTCTTCTTTCAGCTCAATAATCCTTTTTGTATTTTTTCCAGGAGAAGCTTTTCGTGACATAATATGCCATAAGTAGTTAGTTATTAAACCTGTTCTAGTACTTGCATTTTGTTACCCAGTTGTGTCTATCATTTATGAATGTGATCACATATACTGTACTTGTTTCATAACGTTGCTACAGCTGACTCATGACGAATGACGTTAATAATCCTTATTTCCAGCAATAAGTCAAAAGCAAATATTTTCATGCCCCAGCAATTAATTATCGATCCCAACGCAATGCTTTGCTAGCAGAAAAAAAAAAGTCCCAGCTATTACCGGTATACAACTAAATAATGCTACCAGTTGAAGATATATTTCTAGTCCTAAAGATAATGCAAATTTTCTGTGTGTTGACTCCATTATGTCTATGTATTATTGGAATACCGACCTTGAGTAATAGTTCCAATGTCTTACATTTTAAATATGTCTTATGTCACTTACATGATATCGTATATAAACACCAGTAACTTGACGCTACACTCAATAACTTCTGTTTTAAATGATGACTTGTGAATAACACTGAATAATGTTTTGTAACACTATAAAAATACTTTGTAACTGGCCAATGAATGCCACTGATTCAGTCAGATGAGTTATGAATAGTGTTTCGTAATACTCAATATTGTTCATATCGGTTGATACACTAGTGTAATTCTATGATGACTAGCATAAGACTTAATGTGTCCTTCACCTTCTGACCTAATTACTGCAATATCCGTTTATCCTGTCCATCCTCATGATCATGGAGCACTATATTGGTTTTTGCACTAATTCTACGTTGCTGTAAGAGTATGGATTCTACAAGAATATGGTGTTGACATATCAAGCTGTCCACAACCTTGAACGATGGAGATGTTATTATCGTCCCACTGTTTGGTGTACCTAATGTGCTACCAAAATGATAACATTGAATATTAACACAACATTTCAGTGTCTTGGCTACACTGATAAATACTTCAGGGAAGAGAACTTCAGATTGTCTCACTTGGTGTTGTGCTTCTGTAGAAAGATATGGACTTTCAGTGCTGCTACGTGCAACCTACTGTGCTACAACCATGATGCAATCCTTCCCATTCCTTTCCTAGTTCCTGTAAAATAGTAAAGGCTTATACAGTGCAATTAAATTCTTGTAAAATGATAAAAACTTTTATCGTGCGTGTGCACTCTATTTTGTTAATATATTTTGTACTCATTGTGTATATACTTTGTCATTTCTGAATATGTTTTGAACTCAGTGCGTGTGCACTCTATTTTGTGAATATATTTTGTTCTCAATGTGTATATACTTTGTCATTTCTGAATATGTTTTGTACTCAGTGCATGTGCACTTTGTTTAATTTCTTAATATGTTCTGCACTTCAATGATGTATATACTCTGTGGTTGTAGCCTTAGTAAACTAAATAGATTATAGAAAAATTTGTTGCTAATGGCAAGTCCAATTGACTCACCATCGCTGCCAAATTTTTGCCCCCCAGTGGAGGGTTATGTAAGAGGTCCATGATTAAAGAGTTTGTTGCTAGCGCACTCGAGCTGATGTAATTTCGATGTATTGCTCACGCGCTGCCTGCGATATGTAAGCCAGAAGAGAATCTGAGACCAAAGAGCAGTATTGACTGCAGTACGAACTGTGTAGCAGTAGCAGTAAGTTGTTGCTTGCGAGCAGTCTGGTCTGGTGTATCGTGTTGGCTGGGCCGGTCGTGTACAGCGATGGCAGAGCCTGAGCGTTGTAGGATAAGGTAAAAGCAGCCTCGCGAATATGTAGTATTGTTACATCAAGTTCCATGCAAATGTTTTTAAAAAAATCAATAATAATCTTTCTCATAAAAAGTAACTTTTGACATTTATCTCAATTTAAAGAATTCACTAATTTCTCCAATCCTTGGCAATCCCGATTATTGAAAAGTAAAGTCACTTCTTTCCTTTTTTATAAGACAAATCTATCGGCCAGCACTGCACTTAGCTGCGCCAGGAAAATTTCTTATAGGAGCAGATATATACGCGTTATCCGGCGATTAATTAAGGTAAGATTTTTCAGTTCATTCAGAATGATGTATCAGGGCCATGATGCAGCATTGCTGACGTCCAAAATTTACCAGGTTAACTTGACTGTCAATTATTGAAAGGTTATAGGTTTGTCACATTGTATTATATTCTCACTGTTGGGCAGTTATGCTAAATGAGAGTATTAATCATATTATTTTATTTTGTGGGGAGGTTACAGTATTGGGTACATTTGTACAAAAGCACGAATAGCCGCATTTAGCTCACATTCAATTATGGTACCACCTGCGCTACGCATTCATTGTACGTGTATTTAGCAACTTCATTACGTACAAAAGCGGGAAACCGTCAAAGCCGATTATCTCCGTAAATTTATGAAAAACATTAAGTCTATTTTTTAGACACTTTTTAACCGTGTTCCACGCGCGTGTCTCACTACGGAACAGAAAGCAGCTCCGCCATTTTCACACTGCGCATTAACAGCGGGACCGTCGGAGCACAACGCTGCAGAGGCTGTGCCCGTACAAGATTTTTGAAATAAAAACTACGTACCTAAAGCGTGAACGTTGATGGCTGTTAATACATTTGAATATCCTAAAGTTTCATTTAACGTAACTCAGTAATGATACATCTAATATATAAGGAGGACCTACTTCCAAGAGCGTAACAACACCGGTGTACGGGTGTTACGGCTTCTGACCAATCATCGCGTTTGTGTTTGTTTGCATCACGTTTATTCTTACGATGAACGGAGTATAGTTCTCGTACATGCCATCGATGTAATCACAATCTAAAATACGTGCTATGAAAGTAGTAGCTCTGTGCTGTACAGCTTTCTCTTAAGACTTTTTAAAATATCACATATTTGACATTGGATCCAGCAACATGTAGTGTATCACATGACAGATTTGTGTACAGGGTGTTACAAAAACGTACGGCCAAACTTTCAGGAAACATCCCTCACACACGAAGAAAGAAAATACGTCATGTGGACATGTGTCCGTAAACGCTTACTTTCCATGTTACAGCTCGTTTTATTACTTCTCTTCAAATCACATTAATCATGGAATGGAAACACACATTCGCACCGAAATGAGGATTGACACATTGTCGGATGAACCATTCACAGAATTGTACCCGTGGAGGCCAATCAGCTGCTGATAGTGCCTGCACACGCTGTACACGGTACGGAAACAACTGGTTCTCCCGTAGCACTCTCCATACAGTGGCGTGGTCAACGTTACCTTGTACAACAGCAACTTCTCTGACGCTGACATTAGGGTTATCGTCAACTGCACGAAGAATTTCCTCGTCCATTGCAGGTGCCCTCGTCGTTCTAGGTCTTCCCCAGTCGCGAGTCATAAGCTGGAATGATCGTGCTCCCTAAGGCGGCGATCTATTGCTTCGAACGTCTTCCTGTCGGGACACTTTCGTTCTGGAAATCTGTCTCGATACAAACGTACCACGCCACGGCTATTGCCCCGTGCTAATCCGTACATCAAATGGTCATCTGCCAACTCCGCATTTGTAAACATTGCACTGACTGCAAAACCAGGTTCGTGATGAACACTAACCTGTTGATGCTACGTAGTGATGTGGTTGATGCTAGTACTGTTGAGCAATGAGTCGCATGTCAACACAAGCACCGAAGTCAACATTACCTTCCTTCAGTTGGGCCAACTGGCGGTGAATCGAGGAAGTACAATACATCCTGACGACACTAAAATGAGCTCTAACGTGGAAATTAAGCGTTTCCGATGTCCACTTAACATCTTTTCTTTATTTGTGTGTGAGGAATGTTTCCTGAAAGTTGGGCGGCGTCGGATCCAGTCCAAAATCTTAGAATTTTATATTACTCAATTTTTTTGTCGTGGTCATAAAATGCCTCCACGGCCCCCCTCCCTCGCCCTCCATCCCCCGACGTTATACGCTGGTTCTGTTCAGACTGTGCTAAAAGACATCTTCAGGTAAACATCTTCGGAATGTTGCAGTTCTTATCTGCGTGCTTGCTAAGAAAATTGGATCAGGAATTCCGCCTTATGCAAGACAACTCTGGAGTTTTCTTTTTACCCAGGCATGTTTCAGCACTTTTGTGCTATCTTCAGTAAGTTCATTTGCTTGTTTTTCCTCCTACAAAGTAATTGTCGTTTCGTGTTAACCTTTAAGGGGGGAAGGACGTCAGACTTGGAGCAGGAGAGACACCACTGGAATTTTCAGTTCCCACTGTCTATACTTTTACAAATAAATTAATAAAACTTTGTCAGAGTGACCGGAAAGGATTCAGGATTTACACTTATAGTGCTGGAAGTTAAAAAATATAAGAAAATAATTTATTTTTTATGCGTTTGTATTTCCACTTCTGTTCACTTACAACTGGCTGCATTTGTTGCTATAGGTACACTTTTCTTCATAAGTAAGGGAGATTCTTCAATGAATTTTGCACAGCATACAAACCATAGTTAAAGGTGTATGAAACTCTAGAATTTTCCAAATCTATTAAAAACTGTGGTAAAAATTGAGATAATTAACTATAAAATTTGATTTTTTTTCTAAGCATGAAGTTTAGAATGTAACAGCACATTCATTTTTTTCATAAATTAAATAATTTCTAGAGTTTCATACACCTGTAAGTACGGTTTGGCTCAAATGGCTCTGAGCACTATGGGACTTAACATCTGTGGTCATCAGTCCCCTAGAACTTCGAACTACTTAAACCTAACTAACCTAAGGACATCAAACACACCCATGCCCGAGGCAGGATTCGAACCTGCGACCGTAGCAGACGCGCGGTTCCGGACTGAGCGCCTAGAACCGCGAGACCACCGCGGCCGGCAAGTACGGTTTGTATGCTGCGGAAAATTCATCGAAGAATCTCTCTTACTTACGAAGAAAAGTGTACCTGTAGCAACAAACGCAACCAATAAAGTGAAAAAGTGATGAACTTTCACATGTAAAATAAATTTATTTTGTAATTTGTTTGAACTTCCACTGCTATGATTGTGAATCCTGAATCCTTCCTGGTCATGCTTACAAGTTTTATGAATTTATTCGTAAAAGTATAGACAGTGGAAATTAAAACGTCCCGTGGCTTCTCTCCTGCTCCAAAACGGCCTGTTTGACGTCCTACCCCCCTTAAAGAAACTTGTGACACAAATAATTTACATTTTACACTGGTCTGCGGACAGTACAAGTTGAGACATGTGTCACTGATCTCAGGCATTCTATATTGATTATTTATAATATGTCCAAAGGTTCTGGTTTTGTAGCACATCTGGAAATAAAGTAGACGAACGAGTCTGTTTAATAACTCACATGAAGCTAGTGGATGTTTGTGATGGTATCTTTAGGTCTACTACGCCATCAGCAGCTTGTCCCGATAGCTTCAGGTTCTGGACCCTTGGTAGAGGTCACTATCTATTTAAAAAGTATGTTGTTAATCAAAGGTAACAACGAAACTTCCTGGCAGATTAAAACTGTGTGCTGCACCAAGACTCGAACTCGGGACCTTTGCCCTTTGCGGGCAAGTGCTCTACCAGCTGAGCTACCCAAGCACGAGTCACGCCCCGTCCTCACAGCTTTACTTCTGCCAGTAACTCTTCTCCTACCTTCCCGGTCTGGCACACCGTTTTAATCTGCCAGGAAGTTTCATATCAGCGCACACTCCGCTGCAGAGTGAAAATTTCATTCTACAGCGAACTTTGTCAAATATATATGATCAAATCTAGGGCCTCGCCGTAGATTGCATCACAAAAGTCGTTCGTCTTCTGTTCACTGCAGTGTGAAATGTAACCGCATAGAGCGTTGGCGTCGCTACAGTTATTTGACGTCTCTGTATTGGGTTTGTAAACATGACTTGAAAGCTGGTGTGATCCACAGACTTTTTTTTTTAAAAAAAAAAAAAAAAACTTGCTCCGACTGGGGTGTGGGGTTAGCAAGGGGCACCGTGTATGCTAGTAATTGTGTGTTGATGGGCTCGTGGAATACGCTACAGGCTACTTCACGTCCACAGCCACACTTAACAGCCATCCACCTCTACATCTGGAAAAATCCAGGCTGGTGTTCAGCAAGACAGAATAGAGGAGGTGGTCACACGCTAAAATGAAAAAAACTCTTTCTTAGCTTTCCATTCTACTTTGTATATTTTTGAACTCTGGATGCCGCACGTTACGAGGGTTGTTTTAATAAGTAATGCCCCACATTTTTTTTCTCAGAACATATTTATTGTTAAGAGTGAGAATTTGGTGAAAATAGACATCAACAAGTCCATGTCCTATTTTTCTATATACACTCCTGGAAATGGAAAAAAGAACACATTGACACCGGTGTGTCAGACCCACCATACTTGCTCCGGACACTGCGAGAGGGCTGTACAAGCAATGATCACACGCACGGCACAGCGGACACACCAGGAACCGCCGTGTTGGCCGTCGAATGGCGCTAGCTGCACAGCATTTGTGCACCGCCGCCGTCAGTGTCAGGCAGTTTGCCGTGGCTTACGGAGCTCCATCGCAGTCTTTAACACTGGTAGCATGCCGCGACAGCGTGGACGTGAACCGTATGTGCAGTTAACGGACTTTGAGCGAGGGCGTATAGTGTGCATGCGGGAGGCCGGGTGGACGTACCGCCGAATTGCTCAACACGTGGGGCGTGAGGTCTCCACAGTACATCGATGTTGTCGCCAGTGGTCGGCGGAAGGTGCACGTGACCGTCGACCTGGGACCGGACCGCAGCGACGCACAGATGCACGCCAAGACCGTAGGATCCTACGCAGTGCCGTAGGGGACCGCACCGCCACTTCCCAGCAAATTAGGGACACTGTTGCTCCTGGGGTATCGGCGAGGACCATTCGCAACCGTCTCCATGAAGCTGGGCTACGGTCCCGCACACCGTTAGGCCGTCTTCCGCTCACGCCCCAACATCGTGCAGCCCGCCTCCAGTGGTGTCGCGACAGGCGTGAATGGAGGGACGAATGGAGACGTGTCGTCTTCAGCGATGAGAGTCGCTTCTGCCTTGGTGCCAATGATGGTCGTATGCGTGTTTGGCGCCGTGCAGGTGAGCGCCACAATCAGGACTGCATACGACCGAGGCACACAGGGCCAACACCCGGCATCATGGTGTGGGGAGCGATCTCCTACACTGGCCGTACACCTCTGGTGATTGTCGAGGGGACACTGAATAGTGCACGGTACATCCAAACCGTCATCGAACCCATCGTTCTACCATTCCTAGACCAGCAAGGGAACTTGCTGTTCCAACAGGACAATGCACGTCCGCATGTATCCCGTGCCACCCAACGTGCTCTAGAAGGTGTAAGTCAACTACCCTGGCCTGCAAGATCTTCGGATCTCTCCCCCATTGAGCATGTTTGGGACTGGATGAAGCGTCGTCTCACGCGGTCTGCACGTCCAGCACGAACGCTGGTCCAACTAAGGCGCCAGGTGGAAATGGCATGGCAAGCCGTTGCACAGGACTACATCCAGCATCTCTTCGATCGTTTCCATGGTAGAATAGCAGCCTGCATTGCTGCGAAAGGTGGATATACACTGTACTAGTGCCGACATTGTGCATGCTCTGTTGCCTGTGTCTATGTGCCTGTGGTTCTCTCAGTGTGATCATGTGATGTATCTGACTCCAGGAATGTGTCAATAAAGTTTCCCCTTCCTGGGACAATGAATTCACGGTGTTCTTATTTCAATTTCCAAGAGTGTAGTCTCCATTACGTTCTATGGCTGTACGCCAACATTGTGGAAGATCATGTATTCCCTGCTGATAAAAGCTCTTGCCATGTAGGTGTAGCCATGGTTTCAGTGCATGACTGACTCAACTTCAAAGTGTGTTTCCTATAGAGAATCTATAAGCGATCCAAAGGGATGGAAGTCCGAGGGTGCCAGGTCTGGATGAGGCAATGATTTCCAGTCGAGTTTGGAGATGTGTTCCCAGGTTTTCAGACTTGTGTGTGGGCGTGCATTATCGTGTTGGAGCAAGATTTCTTGCTGGATCCTTGACTGAAGGAACACGTTGGAAACGGTTCTTGAGTTTATTCAGAGTCTTCCCGTAGGTCTCTGAATTGATGGTTGGCCATCTTGGCATCACATCCACGATAATGACGCCATCACAATCCCATAAGACTGTCACTATGGCTTTTCAAGCAGAGGGGGTTGTTCTCGAATTCCTTACTACAAAACACACGTTCGACCTATACTTGAGTATTGCTCATCAGTGTGTGATCCGTACCAGATCGGGTTGACGGAGGAGATAGAGAAGATCCAAAGAAGAGCGGCGCGTTTCGTCACAGGGTTATTTGGTAACCGTTATACCGTGACGGAGATGTTTAGCAAACTCGTGTGGCAGACTCTGCAAGAGAGGCGCTCTGCATCGCGGTGTAGCTTGCTCGCCAGTTTTCGAGAGGTTGCGTTTCAGGATGAGGTATCGAATATATTGCTTCCCCCAACTTATACCTTCCGAGGAGATCACGAATGTAAAATTAGAGAGATTTCTAGCGCGCACGTAGGCTTTCAGACAGTCGTTCTTCCCGGGAACCGTACGCGACTGGAACAGAAAAGGGAGGTAATGAGAGTGGCACGTAAAGTGCCCTCCGCCACACACCGTTGGGTGGCTTGCGGAGTATAAATGAAGGTGTAGCTGTTTGTGGTGAATAAGGATGATGCCACTCTGTGACTGCCTTTTTGTTTCCGGCGCAAAGTGGTGCACCCAGATTTTGTCCCCCGTAACGATCCGTGACAGAAAGGCCTCTCAAAACCCTCCAACAATTCTGATGAAATGGCTTTTCTTTGAAGCTTGTGGTCCGCTTTCACCATTCGTGGAAGACATAGTGGCTCTGAGTACTACGGGACTCAACTGCTGTGGTCATCAGTGCCCTAGAACTTAGAGCTACTTAAACCTAACTAACCTAAGGACATCACACACATCCATGCCCGAGGCAGGATTCGATCCTGCGGCCGTAGCAGTCGCACGGTTCCGGACTGCGCGTCTAGAACCGCGAGACCACCGTGGCCGGCGAACACATAGTGACCGCCTCTATGAATATCCGAGAGTTTCGAACATTGCAGACTTCCAATGCTGACCGACAACTGTAGAGTCGATTGTTGAGTTGCGATGCGCCTGCCGCACGAATAACCGCATCCGCATGATTCAGCACGTCTGGAGCAGCGGCTGTGACAGGACGTCCCGAGCTAGGCTGATCGTGGCGCTCTGTTCCTGCATTTCCTGAGGCTGTGACTTTCTGTACCCATCGCCCAACCGTACCTTTCCTATAAACTGCAGCATCGGCATACACTGCACACAAACGGTTATGGATGTTCACCACGGTTTCCTTTTCTGCACACAAGAATTCAATACGAATACGCCGCTTGTAACGCGAGGCGCATGTAGACGCCATTTTGACGCTGTACTATCGCTCTGCCATCTGCCAGAACTGTTCGAAACTACACACGCACAGAACAAACATCAACTGTGAAGCACCAACAAGGACGTTTGTGTGTGTGTGTGTGTGTGTGTACTAATGACTTTTTTTTTTAAAAAAAGTGGGGCATTACTTACTCAAAACCCTAGTAAAAAGCGCTTCATCTGCAGTGCTTTGTAAATCGCTTCATACGTTCCTCGAATTATTTTGGTCAATGTGCTGCCGAGTAGCTGTCTTCTGTATCAAGAAATCGCAGTGTCACAGTTTATCTGTCTTCAGCAGATACAGCATTTCTCAAAAGAGCATTCTGTTTTGTAATATGAGAAGCCACTTTACTGAGCAAATACTGAAATAAATTCTCATCCATTGGTAAGTAATTTATATAAGACCTGAAGTCCTCCAGTTGCAGCTCTCGTAATAAATTTTGCTGAATGCTTTTAGTATCTCGACGTAATACTCAAGGCTTCATCCAAGTATATTTCCTTTTTTCCGGCCACTTTTGTTCCGAAAACACAAACAATGCAATTGTGGCACTAGCAACTGAAGCGCAAAATAGCAAGTTCTTGGCCGCCATCTTGAAATTTGACGAAAAACATGACGACAGTTTAATATCCCCTTTTAGGGTCAAGTCAGATATCTTTGACAAAGAAATTTGATTAACATCTGATTATATTGCTCTGTCAAACAAATATGATAGAACAATAACGGCCGTAGCAGATGATGTTTCTCCGCTTTCCCTGTATGCGTTATAAATCTCCGATACGGTGCCTCTTGGAACACGAAACACTTTGCCTCCCTTGGTCACGGAAGCACCCACTATACGAGCACCTACACTTCGCACACGTTCTAAGTCACTTAGCGACGATGTAAGGTGCCCACAGCTACACAAAACATTACGACCGTCATTTGTAAGATATTGAGGGCACTGCACAGGCGCTTTTAACACTGGAACCTGCAGGTTTGGCTAACACCAGCATATTTGTTCAAACATGGATTGCTCGCGGTGTTTCCATATTTTTGTGGAACCCCTACATATCGAGCATTTACTTTACCTGATAACCAACACCAGGTATGAATTTCAAAAAAAATGGATGATGCTGTGCTGTTTACATCAACCTTTATTTTCAACCAGTTTCGGTTTTAAACCGGCATCACGGCAGCTACGAAACATACGAAAGTAGACCAGTTGTGACAATAAAAATAAAAGATGAAATCGACAGATGGAGTAGTAACGACAAACTCTTACCAAAAGTATTACAGGTGTATCACGTGGCGCTTCAGTCCGGAACCGCGCGACCGCTGCGGTCGCAGGTTCGAATGGTGCCTCGGGCATGGATGTGTGTGATGTCCTTAGGTTAGTTAGGTTTAAGTAGTGTAGCAAGGCTGTTTAGGCTTCTTTTTTTTTATCGGTAACGGCACGTAGCTCTCTGTATGAAAATCACTGGCTGTGCTGTGTGCAGTCTGTGGCTGGTTTGCATTGTTGTTGGCTGTTGTAGCGTTGGGCAGTTGGCTGTTAACTCGCGTAGCGTTGCGCAGTTGGAGGTGAGCCGCCAGCAGTGGTGGATGTGGGGAGAGAAATGGCGGAGTTGTGAGAGCGGATGATCTGGACATAGACAGTAACTTTGTAAGACTGGATGTCATGAACTGCTATATATGACTTTTGAACACTATTAAGGTGAACACATTGTTTGTTCTCTATCAAAATCTTTCATTTGCTAACTAAGCCTATCAGTAGTTAGTGCCTTCAGTAGTTTGAATCTTTTATTTAGCTGGCAGTAGTGGCGCTCGCTGTATTGCAGTAGTTGGAGTAACGAAGATTTTTGTGAGGTAAGTGATTCATGAAAGGTAGAGGTTATTGTTAGTCACGGCCATTCTTTTCTAGGGATTATAGAAAGTCAGATTGCGTTGCGCTAAAAAGAAATATTGTGTGAAAGTTTAAGCACAGTCATGTATAATTTTTCTGAGAGGACGTTTCAGTATCATGTGTCACAAATGTCTTGAAGTAAAGTTAATGACAAATACATGAATTGCCGCTTATATGTACAGTCATGGGTTAAATCAGCTTTAACAAATGTGATTAATCTTAAAATTAATTTGAGGACTGAGTGGAATAGTGACAGCGAGCGGCGTACAAGCAGAAAGCAAAACAAGTCACGCACCTTCAGAGTCAAACAAGAATAACATGCTAAATTCACCAATGTTGCCTGTAAACGATCCTTTGATTGACAGATCACCCTGTCAAGTTACGTACAGTACCAATTGCAATTAATATTTCACAATGATAAGAACGAAATAAAATGTAAAATTACAAATACATATGATTCAAAGAGCATAGACCCTAAAATCATTACAATCTCTGGGTAAACATAATCACGTGGGAAAATGTAACATAACGTCGTTACATAGATTCCGATCGGATCATAAGAACAGTAGGAACATTTCGCACTTTTCGCATCACTTGGAAACAATCAAACTACATAAAGAGCATGTAGATGAAGTGCATCTCAATTTATGAATACAGCAAAATGCCGAATAATCTGAGAATACTATCTAACAAAAAACTCGTGACAACTAAGTATAAAGCTAAAGGCCTAGCAAGTTGGTTGCAAAAATAATGCTTCAGACAGACAAATAAAGTAGACGTCTTAAAAGAGGAGTACAAGCTACGCATTTTTTTTTCCTGCAGGGCATATAAGGAACATAAACGTCAAATTGATGTTATTCAGAGGTTAATTAATCAGATTAAAATTATTGAAGGAATCGTTAGCAAGAATTGTATTTAATACTAAGAAATGGCGACATCATTGTGGTCTTCAGTCCTGAGACTGGTTTGATGCAGCTCTCCATGCTACTCTATCCTGTGCAAGCTTCATCATCTCTCAGTAATTACTGCAACCTACATCCTTCTGAATCTGCTTAGTGTATTCATCTCTTGGTCTCCCTCTATGGTTTTTATCCTCCACGCTGCCCTCCAATACTAAATTGGTGATTCCTCGGTATCTCACAACTTGTCCTACCAACCGATCCCTTGTTTTAGTCAAGTTGTGCCACAAACTCCTGCCGTGCGGTTCTAGGCGCTACAGTCTGGAACCGAACGTCCGCTACGGTCGCAGGTTCGAATCCTGCCTCAGGCAGGGATGTGTGTGATGTCCTTATGTTAGGTTTAAGTAGTTTTAAGTTCTAGGTGACTGATAGTGCTCAGAGCCATTTTCAACAAACTCCTCTCCAATTCTATTCAATACCTCCTAATTATGTGATCAACCCACCTAATATTCAGCATTCTGTAGCACCACATTTCGAAAGCTTCTATTCTCTTCTTCTCCAAACTGTTTATCGTCCACATTTCACTTAAATACATGGCTACATTCTATACAAATACTTTCAGAAACGACTTCCTGACACTTAAATCTATACTTGCTGTTAACAAATTTCTCTTCAATCATTTAATTAATGACATAAGATAATTAAGGGAGGGGAGGGAGAGGTTGTGGACAGTGACATAAAAAAGGTGTTACGGCGTTAAGTCAGCGCCAGTACGGCAGTCGCGAACGACAGGGAACAGAAGGCTGTGAGAAGAAGTCAACCAATCGCACACTGACTGACCTCCCTTCCAAGACGACAATGCCCAACAGCATCGGCCCCTACGTGAAGAGGACATAAGCGCCGCGCCGGACTGGTGACGGCCACTTGGACAGCAGCGCCAACATTAGCAACTTCGTTACGAATCTCTATGTAGCACAGACTTTTGTTTACCTACACTGAAGAAGACTGATTATGATGCCGTTTGCTTGCGACCCATTTCAAAGTTAAATAAAGCAGACCGTCCATTATCCGAACGTCGGTCCACCTAACGACCGCTTAACCGGTGTACTCGCTGGCACCTGTTACTCTCCGTCATCGCCCTCACTCCCAAACCAAGTTTGCCACAGTAGTCGCCGCACTGGACCACCGCTGGGGTAACATTGCTCCTAATGGGGCCTCCTCAAGCCGCCAGTCGCCTTGTTTCAACAATCGGAACACTTCCGTCAGCTCGGCACTGGCAGTAGAAGAAGCGGCAGTATCAAAGCTGTTCACAGCAACAGCTGCGCCAGCTTAGAGTTGAGGCGTGCCGCTCCGCGCAGTTTGAAGGACTGTGCGCCCACGAGAAGAGCTTCTCACGGTACAAACACTCACCTCCTGTTCTCTGTTACGACCACTTGCGTGCTGCTGCGTGAAGAAGTGAACCTGACGATACAAAATGCTTAAACGTTAACGTGTTGTCCTTTCTATTAGGGACAAATATGAGAGTATTAAAAGGTTAGACGAAGGTGAATCTGCGACCACTTTATCCAATGAGTACAAGGTGGGGGAGTCGACAATTGCGGATATAAAAAAAACAAAAGACGAGCATAGCAAATTTTATAGCTGTGCTTCAATCTACTGATGGATCAACAAGTCGCGAAACTATGAAGCTCGCCACTAACACAGATCTAGATGATGCTGTTTACAAGTGGTTTACACAAAAGAGTTTGTAATATGTATATATTTCTGTTTAATAAACTGTGCCATATACTATATATTCCTACCGAAGTTGCCTTTGTATGTTACTTTGTAATACTAAAAGAGATGCCTGTTTTTATGAATAAATTTACTGTACGGTAGTTCTTTTTGGCAAATAAACATGCACGGTTCGATTATCCAAACAAACCAGTTTTTCGAACACCCATGTCTCCCAGTTACTTTGGATAATGGGCGCTCTACTGTATTGTAATTGTTCTTATTGTAATAAAACTCATTAATACCAGCCGCCCCGGTGGTTCAGTCCGGAACCGCGCGACTGCTACGGTTGCAGGTTCGAATCCCGCCTCGGGCATGAATGTGTGTGATGTCCTTAAGGTTAGTTAGGTTTAAGTAGTTCTAAGTTCTAGGGAACTGATGACCTCAGATGTTGAGTCTCATAGTGATCAGAGCCATTTTTTTTCATTAATACCAGTTGATTGATTGTTTGTCTAGCGAACCGAGTAGGTAGGATTCCTAGACACAAGTAGTACACAGTTATTGAAGCTGTGCGACATTGAGGTGCAGTGGGATGAAGGAGAGAATTGCCGGGGAGGAGAGTTAGGGTGGGGGGTAATTTGGGGTTAATAGTCATAGCTAAAAATAAATACAATGATTTAAAACCAACAAGAGAACAGAAATATAGAACATACCCCTTAAAAAGCTACTACAAATTACAAAAATATTTTAATAATTTTCAAAAGAAAATATTATTGTAATCACTGCTCCACTCTGTTCATGTTTATCCACATTCGTTAAAACTGATTTAACCTACGTCTGTACCCATAAATGACAATTAATGTATTTGTCGTTAACCTTACTTCAAGCCATGTACGACACACGATTGCATCTGTAATATTTTTCGTGGGTGTTGTTACAACTTCAACTGTGGATATCACCTTCTCGCCTACTTTTTTATCCATTTTACAGCTGCCGTGATGATGGTTTAAAACTGAAACCAGATGCAAATAAAGGCTATTAGAGAGAGCACTGTGTCACGCATGTTTCGAAACCATGTATCTCTGTTAGGAGGCCGGCCGCGGTGGCCAAGCGGTTCGTGGCGCTTCAGTTTGGAACGGTGCGCCTTGCTACGGTCGCAGTTTCGAATCCTGCCTCGGGCATGGATGTGTGATGTTCTTAGATTAGTTGGGTTTAAGTAGTTCTATGTTGTATGGGACTGATGACCTCAGAAGTTAAGTCCCATAGTGCTCAGAGCCATTAGAACCATCTGTTAGGAACAACGAGAAATAGGCGACAGAGATCAAAGTACGGCGTCCGGGGTGGA
Organism: Schistocerca gregaria; assembly: GCF_023897955.1. Classification (NCBI taxonomy): domain Eukaryota; kingdom Metazoa; phylum Arthropoda; class Insecta; order Orthoptera; family Acrididae; genus Schistocerca; species Schistocerca gregaria. The sequence continues at coordinate 65,585,158 of NC_064930.1, read as the reverse complement.
CGAGCGGTTCTAGGCGCTACAGTCTTGAACCGAGCGACCACTACGGTCGTTGGTTCGTATCCTGCCTCGGGCATGGATCTGTGCGATGTCCTTAGGTAAGTTAGGTTTAAGTAATTCTGTTCTAGGGGACTGATGACCTCAGATGTTAAGTCCCATAGTGCTCAGTGCCATTTGAACCATTTTTAGATGGTCGTATAGATACTGCTTCTCTCGCTGAATAAGCGAATGGAACGGGACAGATATTGACTCATACTGATAACAAATACCTAACGGCAATTATACAGTTATAAGTTTGTGCTGGAACGGAAATTAGTGAAAGCACGTACGTTACCCCTCGACTCGGCTAATGTGTCTCGCCCCACTGCTCTGAACTTCCGTAATTAATCTTTCACAAACAGATAGCCAATATATCCGTAGCTTCCCTCGTGACAAACGTCAGGCTGTGCGAGAACTAGCGAGAAATTAATGGCCTGTCATCAAGGGCTCACACAATTTAACGCCCCACTGGTCACGCAAGGGGTAAAGAATTTCTAATGAGCTTTGAGTCCAGCCTCATGCAGTGTGGAGCAAACACACACATCTCAGATCAAGCGTGCGCAGAGGCGCTTGTGGACACGTACTTCCCAAGCGGTCACAACGCGAATGAACGACGACACAAAGAACCCGCTACTCGTCAAAGTACCCTCTACCACCCACCACAGTCTAATGTACTGAGCAGACAGTAAGCACACAAAAGGCGATCCAGCTGTTCCTATCTGTCGGTTTTATGCAACCCGTAAGCCTTCCAATACCACCTGCGAAATTTTCATATTCTCTTGCTCGCTATGTCTAAACTACACAGACGGGAAAAACCGCAACACTAACAAGGGAACCTTCCCATCGCACCCCCCGCAGATTTAGTTATAAGTTGGCACAGTGGATAGGCCTTGAAAAACTGAACACAGATCAATCGAGAAAACAGGAAGAAGTTGTGTGGAACTACGAAAAAAATAAGTAAATTATACAAACTGAGTAGTCCATTCGCAAGATAGGCAACATCTAGGATAGTGTGATTCAGGAGCGCCGTGGTCGCATGGTTAGCGTGAGCAGCTGCGGAGCGAGAGGTCCTCGGTTCAAGTCTTCCGTCGATTGAAAAGTTTACATTCTTTATTTTCGCAAAGTTATGATCTGTCCGTTCGTTCATTGACGTCTCAGTTCACTGTAATAAATTTAGTGTCTGTGTTTTGCGACCGCACCGCAAAACCGTGAGATTAGTTGACGAAAGTACGTGCCTCTCCAATGGGAACCGAAAACATTCGCAAGGTCATAGGTCAACCGATTCCTCCACAGGAAAACACGTCTGATGTATTCTATACGACACTGGTGACGGAATCTGATCGTGTGTCAATTATCAAAGTTCAGGTACTCACACATAATCTTCGCTCTCCAAAAAAACTAAACTTTTCACTCGAGGGAAGACTTGAACCAAGGACCTCTCGCTCCGCAGCTGCTCACGCTAACTACGAGACCACGACGCTCCTGAGGTCACACTAACCTTGACGTTCTGAGAAAAAAATTAGGGGCATTACTTGTTGAACGACCCCCGTATCCTTCCAGTATTTGAGAATGGCATGACGAAGGTAATGACACTGATACTTCTACCTACTAAAGTTATTATTCTTTCCAGACAACAATATTGTCCTCTCTAGTTGCTGCAATCGTTTCCAGTCTTGGTAGCAGCTCCGAAAGGCTTCAACTGCCGTGACCATTAACATGTGCGTCACATTCTTTTGAATGTTCTCCAGAGTCCCAAAAGACATTTTCCTATTTCGGGACCGCGCGGGATAGCCGCAAGGTCTCGGCGCCGTGGTCCAAAATGGAGCCGAAAAACCTCTCAACAGAGCAGAAAGACAATCGAAGAGACGTGTGCGTTCATCTACATGAGTGGACTGCCAGTGACCACGAATGGTTCAATCATGCGGTCACAGATAATGACTCCAGGATTTTCCTGAGACAAAGCGGAAAAATGAGGTGTGGCATACTGAGACATCCCCTCGACTTTAAAAGCTGGAATCAGCAAATCAAAGACCAGAAATGTTGATTGACTTTTTTGACAGTATAGGTATCATGAATAAAGAATTTGTTCCTCCAGGACACACTGTGAACCAAGTGTTTTACAAAGACGTGGTTGAAGGGTCCAGGAAAAGGGTGAATTAAACGACACCAGACATTGAAGACAATCAAATGAGGCATCATAACAACGCCCCATGTCACACGGCCACTTGCATAACTGAAAATGGGTTCCTGTTCTTCTACAGCCTTTCTCCCCCCTCCTCCCCCCTGACCCATTCATCTGATCTGAGTCATTGTAACTATTTCCTTTTCCGGAAATAGATTTTTTTGTGGTAAGTTCGTATGGGCCGTCCGGAGTGGCCGAGCGGTTCTAGGCGCTACAGTCTGGAACAGCGCGACTGCTATGGTACAGGTTCGAATCCTGCCTCGCGCGTGGATGTGTGTGATGTCCTTACGTTAGTTATGTTTAAGTAGTTCTAAGTTCTAGGAGACTGATGACCACAGCAGTTGAGTCCCATAGTGCTCAGAGCCATTTGAGCCAAGTCCCTATGGGACCAAACTACTGAAGTCATCGGTCCCCAGGCTTACACAGTACTTAATCTAACAAAGTAACTTACGCTAAGGACAGCACAGACACCCATGCCCGAGGCAGGATTAGAACCTGCGACCGTAGCAGTCGCGGGGCTCCGGACTGAGCGCCTAGAACCGCTAGACCACCGCGGCCGGCCGGAAGAGCGTGTATTCCATGCTGGTAAGAGCTCTTGTCCTGTACGTGTAGCCATGTTTTCACTGCATGACTGACACTCTCGTCATCTTCAAAGTGTGTCTGCCGCAGAGAATCTCCAAGCGGCCCAAAGAAATGGAAGTCTGAAGACGCCAGGTCTGGATGAGGCAATGATGTCCAGCCCAATTTGGGGATGCGTTCACAGGTTCTCAAAACTGACCGTGGGCGTGCGTTATCGTGTTGGAGCTAGATTTCTGCTGGACTCTTGTCCGATCGAAAACATCATAAACGGTTCTTTAGTTTATTCAGAATCTTCATGTACGTCTCAAAGAGACATTTATTTGAAAGAGATGGAAGTCCGAGGATGCCAGGTCTGGACTGTAGTGTGGATGAGGCAGTGATGTCCAGCCCAATTTGGCGAAGTGTTCCTGGGTTCTCAGACTTATGTGTAGGCGTGCGTTATCGTGTTGGAGCTAGATTTCTGCTGGACTCTTGTCCGATCGAACACATCGGAAATGGTTCTTTAGTTTATTCAGAATCTTCACATACGTCTCAAAGAGACATTTATAGGAAAGAGATGGAAGTCTGAGGATGCCAGGTCTGGACTGTAGTGTGGATGAGGCAATGATGTCCAGCCCAATTTGGCGAAGTGTTCCTGGGTTCTCAGACTTATGTGTAGGCGTGCGTTATCGTGTTGGAGCTAGATTTCTGCTGGACTCTTGTCTGATCGAACACATCGGAAATGGTTCTTTAGTTTATTCAGAATCTTCACATACGTCTCAAAGAGACATTTATAGGAAAGAGATGGAAGTCTGAGGATGCCAGGTCTGGACTGTAGTGTGGATGAGGCAATGATGTCCAGCCCAATTTGGCGAAGTGTTCCTGGGTTCTCAGACTTATGTGTAGGCGTGTGTTATCGTGTTGGAGCTAGATTTCTGCTGGACTCTTGTCCGATCGAAACCATCGGAAACGGTTCTTTAGTTTATTCAGAATCTTCACGTACGTCTCAAAGAGACCTTTATCTGAAAGAGATGGAAGTCCGAGGATGCCAGGTCTGGACTGTAGTGTGGATGTGGCAGTGATGTCCAGCCCAATTTGGCGAAGTGTTCCTGGGTTCTCAGACTTATGTGTAGGCGTGCGTTATCGTGTCGGAGCTAGATTTCTGCTGGACTCTTGTCCGATCGAACACATCGGAAACGGTTCTTTAGTTTATTCAGAATCTTCACGTACGTCTCAAAGAGACATTTATCTGAAAGAGTTGGAAGTCCGAGGATGCCAGGTCTGGACTGTAGTGTGGATGAGGCAGTGACGTCCAGCCCAATTTGGCGAAGTGTTCCTGTGTTCTCAGACTTATGTGTAGGCGTGTGTTATCGTGTTGGAGCTAGATTTCTGCTGGACTCTTGTCCGATCGAACACATCGGAAACGGTTCTTTAGTTTATTCAGAATCTTCACGTACGTCTCAAAGAGACATTTATCTGAAAGAGATGGAAGTCCGAGGATGCCAGGTCTGGACTGTAGTGTGGATGAGGCAGTGATGTCCAGCCCAATTTGGCGAAGTGTTCCTGGGTTCTCAGACTCATGTGTAGGCGTGCGTTATCGTGTTGGAGCTAGATTTCTGCTGGATTCTTGTCAGATCGAACACATCGGAAACAGTTCTTTAGTTTATTCAGAATCTTCACGTACGTCTCAAAGAGACATTTATCTGAAAGAGATGGAAGTCCGAGGATGCCAGGTCTGGACTGTAGTGTGGATGAGGCAATGATGTCCAGCCCAATTTGGCGAAGTGTTCCTGGGTTCTCAGACTCATGTGTAGGCGTGCGTTATCGTGTTGGAGCTAGATTTCTGCTGGACTCTTGTCCGATCGAACACATCGGAAACGGTACTTAAGTTTATTCAGAATCTTCACGTACGTCTCAAAGAGACATTTATCTGAAAGAGATGGAAGTCCGAGGATGCCAGGTCTGGACTGTAGTGTGGATGAGGCAGTGATGTCCAGCCCAATTTGGCGAAGTGTTCCTGGGTTCTCAGACTCATGTGTAGGCGTGCGTTATCGTGTTGGAGCTAGATTTCTGCTGGACTCTTGTCCGATCGAACACATCGGAAACGGTACTTAAGTTTATTCAGAATCTTCACGTACGTCTCAAAGAGACATTTATCTGAAAGAGATGGAAGTCCGAGGATGCCAGGTCTGGACTGTAGTGTGGATGAGGCAGTGATGTCCAGCCCAATTTGGCGAAGTGTTCCTGGGTTCTCAGACTCATGTGTAGGCGTGCGTTATCGTGTTGGAGCTAGATGTCTGCTGGACTCTTGTCCGATCGAACACATCGGAAACAGTTCTTTAGTTTATTCAGAATCTTCACGTACGTCTCAAAGAGACATTTATCTGAAAGAGATGGAAGTCCGAGGATGCCAGGTCTGGACTGTAGTGTGGATGAGGCAGTGATGTCCAGCCCAATTTGGCGAAGTGTTCCTGGGTTCTCAGACTCATGTGTAGGCGTGCGTTATCGTGTTGGAGCTAGATTTCTGCTGGACTCTTGTCAGATCGAACACATCGGAAACAGTTCTTTAGTTTATTCAGAATCTTCACGTACGTCTCAAAGAGACATTTATCTGAAAGAGATGGAAGTCCGAGGATGCCAGGTCTGGACTGTAGTGTGGATGAGGCAGTGATGTCCAGCCCAATTTGGCGAAGTGTTCCTGTGTTCTCAGACTTATGTGTAGGCGTGTGTTATCGTGTTGGAGCTAGATTTCTGCTGGACTCTTGTCAGATCGAACACATCGGAAACAGTTCTTTAGTTTATTCAGAATCTTCACGTACGTCTCAAAGAGACATTTATCTGAAAGAGATGGAAGTCCGAGGATGCCAGGTCTGGACTGTAGTGTGGATGAGGCAGTGATGTCCAGCCCAATTTGGCGAAGTGTTCCTGGGTTCTCAGACTCATGTGTAGGCGTGCGTTATCGTGTTGGAGCTAGATTTCTGCTGGACTCTTGTCCGATCGAACACATCGGAATCAGTTCTTTAGTTTATTCAGAATCTTCACGTACGTCTCAAAGAGACATTTATCTGAAAGAGATGGAAGTCCGAGGATGCCAGGTCTGGACTGTAGTGTGGAGGAGGCAGTGATGTCCAGCCCAATTTGGCGAAGTGTTCCTGGGTTCTCAGACTCATGTGTAGGCGTGCGTTATCGTGTTGGAGCTAGATTTCTGCTGGACTCTTGTCAGATCGAACACATCGGAAACAGTTCTTTAGTTTATTCAGAATCTTCACATACGTCTCAAAGAGACATTTATCTGAAAGAGATAGAAGTCCGAGGATGCCAGGTCTGGACTGTAGTGTGGATGAGGCAGTGATGTCCAGCCCAATTTGGCGAAGTGTTCCTGGTTTCTCAGACTTATGTGTAGGTGTGCGTTATCGTGTTGGAGCTAGATTTCTGCTGGACTCTTGTCAGATCGAACACATCGGAAACAGTTCTTTAGTTTATTCAGAATCTTCACGTACGTCTCAAAGAGACATTTATCTGAAAGAGATGGAAGTCCGAGGATGCCAGGTCTGGACTGTAGTGTGGATGAGGCAGTGATGTCCAGCCCAATTTGGCGAAGTGTTCCTGGGTTCTCAGACTCATGTGTAGGCGTGCGTTATCGTGTTGGAGCTAGATTTCTGCTGGACTCTTGTCAGATCGAACACATCGGAAACAGTTCTTTAGTTTATTCAGAATCTTCACGTAATCTCAAAGAGACATTTATCTGAAAGAGATGGAAGTCCGAGGATGCCAGGTCTGGACTGTAGTGTGGATGAGGCAGTGATGTCCAGCCCAATTTGGCGAAGTGTTCCTGGGTTCTCAGACTCATGTGTAGGCGTGCGTTATCGTGTTGGAGCAAGATTTCTGCTGGATTCTTGTACGATCGAACACATCGGAAATGGTTCTTTAGTTTATTCAGAATCTTCACATACGTCTCAAACAGACATTTATAGGAAAGAGATGGAAGTCTGAGGAGGCCAGGTCTGGACTGTAGTGTGGATGAGGCAGTGATGTCCAGCCCAATTTGGCGAAGTGTTCCTGGGTTCTCAGACTCATGTGTAGGCGTGCGTTATCGTGTTGGAGCTAGATTTCTGCTGGACTCTTGTCCGATCGAACACATCGGAAACGGTACTTTAGTTTATTCAGAATCTTCACGTACGTCTGAAAGAGACATTTATCTGAAAGAGATGGAAGTCCGAGGATGCCAGGTCTGGACTGTAGTGTGGATGAGGCAGTGATGTCCAGTCCAATTTGGCGAAGTGTTCCTGGGTTCTCAGACATGTGTAGGCGTGCGTTATCGTGTTGGAGCTAGATTTCTGCTGGACTCTTGTCCGATCGAACACATCGGAAACGGTACTTAAGTTTATTCAGAATCTTCACGTACGTCTCAAAGAGACATTTATCTGAAAGAGATGGAAGTCCGAGGATGCCAGGTCTGGACTGTAGTGTGGATGAGGCAGTGATGTCCAGCCCAATTTGGCGATGTGTTCCTGGGTTCTCAGACTCATGTGTAGGCGTGCGTTATCGTGTTGGAGCTAGATTTCTGCTGGACTCTTGTCCGATCGAACACATCGGAAACAGTTCTTTAGTTTATTCAGAATCTTCACGTACGTCTCAAAGAGACATTTATCTGAAAGAGATGGAAGTCCGAGGATGCCAGGTCTGGACTGTAGTGTGGATGAGGCAGTGATGTCCAGCCCAATTTGGCAAAGTGTTCCTGTGTTCTCAGACTCATGTGTAGGCGTGCGTTATCGTGTTGGAGCTAGATTTCTGCTGGACTCTTGTCCGATCGAACACATCGGAAACAGTTCTTTAGTTTATTCAGAATCTTCACGTACGTCTCAAAGAGACATTTATCTGAAAGAGATGGAAGTCCGAGGATGCCAGGTCTGGACTGCAGTGTGGATGAGGCAGTGATGTCCAGCCCAATTTGGCGAAGTGTTCCTGGGTTCTCAGACTCATGTGTAGGCGTGCGTTATCGTGTTGGAGCTAGATTTCTGCTGGACTCTTGTCAGATCGAACACATCGGAAACAGTTCTTTAGTTTATTCAGAATCTTCACGTACGTCTCAAAGAGACATTTATCTGAAAGAGATGGAAGTCCGAGGATGCCAGGTCTGGACTGTAGTGTGGATGAGGCAGTGATGTCCAGCCCAATTTGGCGAAGTGTTCCTGGGTTCTCAGACTCATGTGTAGGCGTGCGTTATCGTGTTGGAGCTAGATTTATGCTGGACTCTTGTCAGATCGAACACATCGGAAACAGTTCTTTAGTTTATTCAGAATCTTCACGTACGTCTCAAAGAGACATTTATCTGAAAGAGATGGAAGTCCGAGGATGCCAGGTCTGGACTGTAGTGTGGATGAGGCAGTGATGTCCAGCCCAATTTGGCGAAGTGTTCCTGGGTTCTCAGACTCATGTGTAGGCGTGCGTTATCGTGTTGGAGCTAGATTTCTGCTGGACTCTTGTCCGATCGAACACATCGGAAACAGTTCTTTAGTTTATTCAGAATCTTCACGTACATCTCAAAGAGACATTTATCTGAAAGAGATGGAAGTCCGAGGATGCCAGGTCTGGACTGTAGTGTGGATGAGGCAGTGATGTCCAGCCCAATTTGGCGAAGTGTTCCTGGGTTCTCAGACTCATGTGTAGGCGTGCGTTATCGTGTTGGAGCTAGATTTCTGCTGGACTCTTGTCAGATCGAACACATCGGAAACAGTTCTTTAGTTTATTCAGAATCTTCACGTACGTCTCAAAGAGACATTTATCTGAAAGAGATGGAAGTCCGAGGATGCCAGGTCTGGACTGTACTGTGGATGAGGCAGTGATGTCCAGCCCAATTTGGCGAAGTGTTCCTGGGTTCTCAGACTCATGTGTAGGCGTGCGTTATCGTGTTGGAGCTAGATTTCTGCTGGACTCTTGTCCGATCGAACACATCGGAAACGGTACTTAAGTTTATTCAGAATCTTCACGTACGTCTCAAAGAGACATTTATCTGAAAGAGATGGAAGTCCGAGGATGCCAGGTCTGGACTGTAGTGTGGAGGAGACAGTGATGTCCAGCCCAATTTGGCGAAGTGTTCCTGGGTTCTCAGACTCATGTGTAGGCGTGCGTTATCGTGTTGGAGCTAGATTTCTGCTGGACTCTTGTCAGATCGAACACATCGGAAACAGTTCTTTAGTTTATTCAGAATCTTCACATACGTCTCAAAGAGACATTTATCTGAAAGAGATGGAAGTCCGAGGATGCCAGGTCTGGACTGTAGTGTGGATGAGGCAGTGATGTCCAGCCCAATTTGGCGATGTGTTCCTGGGTTCTCAGACTTATGTGTAGGTGTGCGTTATCGTGTTGGAGCTCGATTTCTGCTGGACTCTTGTCCGATCGAACACATCGGAAACAGTTCTTTAGTTCATTCAGAATCTTCACGTACGTCTCAAAGAGACATTTATCTGAAAGAGATGGAAGTCCGAGGATGCCAGGTCTGGACTGTAGTGTGGATGAGGCAGTGATGTCCAGCCCAATTTGGCGAAGTGTTCCTGGGTTCTCAGACTCATGTGTAGGCGTGCGTTATCGTGTTGGAGCTAGATTTCTGCTGGACTCTTGTCAGATCGAACACATCGGAAACAGTTCTTTAGTTTATTCAGAATCTTTACGTACGTCTCAAAGAGACATTTATCTGAAAGAGATGGAAGTCCGAGGATGCCAGGTCTGGACTGTAGTGTGGATGAGGCAGTGATGTCCAGCCCAATTTGGCGAAGTGTTCCTGGGTTCTCAGACTCATGTGTAGGCGTGCGTTATCGTGTTGGAGCTAGATTTCTGCTGGACTCTTGTCCGATCGAACACATCAGAAACGGTACTTAAGTTTATTCAGAATCTTCACGTACGTCTCAAAGAGACATTTATCTGAAAGAGATGGAAGTCCGAGGATGCCAGGTCTGGACTGTAGTGTGGATGAGGCAGTGATGTCCAGCCCAATTTGGCGAAGTGTTCCTGTGTTCTCAGACTTATGTGTAGGCGTGTGTTATCGTGTTGGAGCTAGATTTCTGCTGGACTCTTGTCCGATCGAACACATCGGAAATGGTTCTTTAGTTTATTCAGAATCTTCACATACGTCTCAAAGAGACATTTATAGGAAAGAGATGGAAGTCTGAGGATGCCAGGTTTGGACTGTAGTGTTGATGAGGCAATGATGTCCAGCCCAATTTGGCGAAGTGTTCCTGGGTTCTCAGACTTATGTGTAGGCGTGCGTTATCGTGTTGGAGCAAGATTTCTGGTGGATTCTTGTACGATCGAACACATCGGAAATGGTTCTTTAGTTTATTCAGAATCTTCACATACGTCTCAAAGAGACATTTATAGGAAAGAGATGGAAGTCTGAGGATGCCAGGTCTGGACTGTAGTGTGGATGAGGCAGTGATGTCCAGCCCAATTTGGCGAAGTGTTCCTGGGTTCTCAGACTCATGTGTAGGCGTGCGTTATCGTGTTGGAGCTAGATTTCTGCTGCACTCTTGTCCGATCGAACACATCGGAAACGGTACTTTAGTTTATTCAGAATCTTCACGTACGTCTGAAAGAGACATTTATCTGAAAGAGATGGAAGTCCGAGGATGCCAGGTCTGGACTGTAGTGTGGATGAGGCAGTGATGTCCAGCCCAATTTGGCGAAGTGTTCCTGGGTTCTCAGACTTATGTGTAGGCGTGCGTTATCGTGTTGGAGCTAGATTTCTGCTGGACTCTTGTACGATCGAACACATCGGAAACGGTTCTTTAGTTTATTCAGAATCTTCACGTCATCTCAAAGAGACATATATCTGAAAGAGATGGAAGTCTGAGGATGCCAGGTCTGGACTCTAGTGTGGATGAGGCAGTGATGTCCAGCCCAATTTGGCGAAGTGTTCCTGGGTTCTCAGACATGTGTAGGCGTGCGTTATCGTGTTGGAGCTAGATTTCTGCTGGACTCTTGTCCGATCGAAAACATCGCAAACGGTACTTTAGTTTATTCAGAATCTTCACGTACGTCTGAAAGAGACATTTATCTGAAAGAGATGGAAGTCTGAGGATGCCAGGTCTGGACTCTAGTGTGGATGAGGCAGTGATGTCCAGCCCAATTTGGCGAAGTGTTCCTGGGTTCTCAGACATGTGTAGGTGTGCGTTATCGTGTTGGAGCTAGATTTCTGCTGGACTCTTGTACGATCGAACACATCGGAAACGGTTCTTTAGTTTATTCAGAATCTTCACGTCATCTCAAAGAGACATATATCTGAAAGAGATGGAAGTCCGAGGATGCCAGGTCTGGACTATAGTGTGGATGAGGCAGTGATGTCCAGTCCAACTTGGCGAAGTGTTCCTGGGTTCTCAGGCTTATGTGTAGGCGTGCGTTATCGTGTTCGAGCTAGATTTCTGCTGGACTCTTGTCCGATCGAACACATCGGAAACAGTTCTTTAGTTCATTCAGAATCTTCACGTACGTCTCAAAGAGACATTTATCTGAAAGAGATGAAAGTCCGAGGATGCCAGGTCTGGACTGTAGTGTGGATGAGGCAGTGATGTCCAGCCCAATTTGGCGAAGTGTTCCTGGGTTCTCAGACATGTGTAGGCGTGCGTTATCGTGCTGGAGCTAGATTTCTGCTGGACTCTTGTACGATCGAACACATCGGAAACGGTTCGTAATTTATTCGGAATCTTCACGTCATCTCAAAGAGACATTTACCTGAAAGAGATGGAAGTCCGAGGATGCCAGGTCTGGACTCTAGTGTGGATGAGGCAGTGATGTCCAGCCCAATTTGGCGAAGTGTTCCTGGGTTCTCAGACATGTGTAGGCGTGCGTTATCGTGTTGATGCTAGATTTCTGCTGGACTCTTGTCCGATCGAAAACATCGGAAACGGTTCTTTAGTTTATTCAGAATCTTCACGTAATCTCAAAGAGACATATATCTGAAAGAGATGGAAGTCTGAGGATGCCAGGTCTGGACTCTAGTGTGGATGAGGCAGTGATGTCCAGCCCAATTTGGCGAAGTGTTCCTGGGTTCTCAGACTTATGTGTAGGCGTGCGTTATCGTGTTGGAGCTAGATTTCTGCTGGACTCTTGTACGATCGAACACATCGGAAACGGTTCTTTAGTTTATTCAGAATCTTCACGTCATCTCAAAGAGACATATATCTGAAAGAGATGGAAGTCTGAGGATGCCAGGTCTGGACTGTAGTGTGGATGAGGCAGTGATGTCCAGCCCAATTTGGCGAAGTGTTCCTGGGTTCTCAGACATGTGTAGGCGTGCGTTATCGTGTTGGAGCTAGATTTCTGCTGGACTCTTGTCCGATCGAAAACATCGGAAACGGTACTTTAGTTTATTCAGAATCTTCAAGTACGTCTGAAAGAGACATTTATCTGAAAGAGATGGAAGTCCGAGGATGCCAGGTCTAGACTGTAGTGTGGATGAGGCAGTGATGTCCAGCCCAATTTGGCGAAGTGTTCCTGGGTTCTCAGACATGTGTAGGCGTGCGTTATCGTGTTGGAGCTAGATTTCTACTGGACTCTTGTCCGATCGAACACATCGGAAACAGTTCTTTAGTTTATTCAGAATCTTCACGTACGTCTCAAAGAGACATTTATCTGAAAGAGATGGAAGTCCGAGGATGCCAGGTCTGGACTGTAGTGTGGATGAGGCAGTGATGTCCAGCCCAATTTGGCGAAGTGTTCCTGGGTTCTCAGACATGTGTAGGCGTGCGTTATCGTGTTGGAGCTAGATTTCTGCTGGACTCTTGTCCGATCGAAAACATCGGAAACGGTACTTTAGTTTATTCAGAATCTTCACGTACGTCTCAAAGAGACATTTATCTGAAAGAGATGGAAGTCCGAGGATGCCAGGTCTGGACTGTAGTGTGGATGAGGCAGTGATGTCCAGTCCAACTTGGCGAAGTGTTCCTGGGTTCTCAGACTCATGTGTAGGCGTGCGTTATCGTGTTGGAGCTAGATTTCTGCTGGACTCTTGTACGATCGAACACATCGGAAACGGTTCGTAATATATTCAGAATCTTCACGTCATCTCAAAGAGACATTTACCTGAAAGAGATGGAAGTCCGAGCATGCCAGGTCTGGACTGTAGTGTGGATGAGGCAGTGATGTCCAGCCCAATTTGGCGAAGTGTTCCTGGGTTCTCAGACCTGTGTAGGCGTGCGTTATCGTGTTGGTGCTAGATTTCTGCTGGACTCTTGTCCGATCGAAAACATCGGAAACAGTTCTTTAGTTTATTCAGAATCTTCACGTACGTCTCAAAGAGACATTTATCTGAAAGAGATGGAAGTCCGAGGATGCCAGGTCTGGACTGTAGTGTGGATGAGGCAGTGATGTCCAGCCCAATTTGGCGAAGTGTTCCTGGGTTCTCAGACTCATGTGTAGGCGTGCGTTATCGTGTTGGAGCTAGATTTATGCTGGACTCTTGTCAGATCGAACACATCGGAAACAGTTCTTTAGTTTATTCAGAATCTTCACATCATCTCAAAGAGACATTTACCTGAAAGAGATGGAAGTTCGAGGATGCCAGGTCTGGACTGTAGTGTGGATGAGGCAGTGATGTCCAGCCCAATTTGGCGAAGTGTTCCTGGGTTCTCAGACTTATGTGTAGGCGTGCGTTATCGTGTTGGTGCTAGATTTCTGCTGGACTCTTGTCCGATCGAAAACATCGGAAACGGTACTTTAGTTTATTCAGAATCTTCACGTACGTCTCAAAGAGACATTTATCTGAAAGAGATGGAAGTCCGAGGATGCCAGGTCTGGACTGTAGTGTGGATAAGGCAGTGATGTCCAGCCCAATTTGGCGAAGTGTTCCTGGGTTCTCAGACCTGTGTAGGCGTGCGTTATCGTGTTGGTGCTAGATTTCTGCTGGACTCTAGTCCGATCGAACACATCGGAAACGGTACTTTAGTTTATTCAGAATCTTCACGTACGTCTCAAAGAGACATTTATCTGAAAGAGATGGAAGTCCGAGGATGCCAGGTCTGGACTGTAGTGTGGATGAGGCAGTGATGTCCAGTCCAACTTGGCGAAGTGTTCCTGGGTTCTCAGACTGATGTGTAGGCGTGCGTTATCGTGTTGGAGCTAGATTTCTGCTGGAATCTTGTCCGATCGAACACATCGGAAACAGTTCTTTAGTTCATTCAGAATCTTCACGTACGTCTCAAAGAGACATTTATCTGAAAGAGATGGAAGTCCGAGGATGCCAGGTCTGGACTGTAGTGTGGATGAGGCAGTGATGTCCAGCCCAATTTGGCGAAGTGTTCCTGGGTTCTCAGACCTGTGTAGGCGTGCGTTATCGTGCTGGAGCTAGATTTCTGCTGGACCCTTGTACGATCGAACACATCGGAAACGGTTCGTAATTTATTCAGAATCTTCACGTCATCTCAAAGAGACATTTACCTGAAAGAGATGGAAGTCCGAGCATGCCAGGTCTGGACTGTAGTGTGGATGAGGCAGTGATGTCGAGCCCAATTTGGCGAAGTGTTCCTGGGTTCTCAGACTTATGTGTAGGCGTGCGTTATCGTGTTGGAGCTAGATTTCTGCTGGACTCTTGTCCGATCGAAAACATCGCAAACGGTACTTTAGTTTATTCAGAATCTTCACGTACGTCTCAAAGAGACATTTATCTGAAATAGATGGAAGTCCGAGGATGCCAGGTCTGGACTGTAGTGTGGATGAGGCAGTGACGTCCAGCCCAATTTGGCGAAGTGTTCCTGGGTTCTCAGACTTATGTGTAGGCGTGCGTTATCGTGTTGGAGCTAGATTTCTGCTGGACTCTTGTACGATCGAACACATCGGAAACGGTTCTTTAGTTTATTCAGAATCTTCACGTCATCTCAAAGAGACATATATCTGAAAGAGATGGAAGTCCGAGGATGCCAGGTCTGGACTGTAGTGTGGATGAGGCAGTGATGTCCAGCCCAATTTGGCGAAGTGTTCCTGGGTTCTCTGACATGTGTAGGCGTGCATTATCGTGCTGGAGCTAGATTTCTGCTGGACTCTTGTCCGATGGAAAACATCGGAAACGGTACTTTAGTTTATTCAGAATCTTCACGTACCTCTCAAAGAGACATTTATCTGAAAGAGATGGAAGTCCGAGGATGCCAGGTCTGGACTGTAGTGTGGATGAGGCAGTGATGTCCAGCCCAATTTGGCGAAGTGTTCCTGGGTTCTCAGACATGTGTAGGCGTGCGTTATCGTGTTGGAGCTAGATTTCTGCTGGACTCTAGTCCGATAGAACACATCGGAAACGGTACTTTAGTTTATTCAGAATCTTCACGTACGTCTCAAAGAGACATTTATCTGAAAGAGATGGAAGTCCGAGGATGCCAAGTCTGGACTGTAGTGTGGAGGAGGCAGTGATGTCCAGCCCAATTTGGCGAAGTGTTCCTGGGTTCTCAGACATGTGTAGGCGTGCGTTATCGTGTTGGATCTAGATTTCTGCTGGACTCTAGTCCGATCGAACACATCGGAAACGGTACTTTAGTTTATTCAGAATCTTCACGTACGTCTCAAAGAGACATTTATCTGAAAGAGATGGAAGTCCGAGGATGCCAGGTCTGGACTGTAGTGTGGATGAGGCAGTGATGTCCAGCCCAATTTGGCGAAGTGTCCCTGGGTTCTCAGACATGTGTAGGCGTGCGTTATCGTGTTGGAGCTAGATTTCTGCTGGACTCTAGTCCGATCGAACACATCGGAAACGGTACTTTAGTTTATTCAGAATCTTCACGTACGTCTCAAAGAGACATTTATCTGAAAGAGATGGAAGTCCGAGGATGCCAGGTCTGGACTGTAGTGTGGATGAGGCAGTGATGTCCAGCCCAATTTGGCGAAGTGTTCCTGGGTTCTCAGACATGTGTAGGCGTGCGTTATCGTGTTGGAGCTAGATTTCTGCTGGACTCTAGTCCGATCGAACACATCGGAAACGGTACTTTAGTTTATTCAGAATCTTCACGTACATCTCAAAGAGACATTTATCTGAAAGAGATGGAAGTCCGAGGATGCCAGGTCTGGACTGTAGTGTGGATGAGGCAGTGATGTCCAGCCCAATTTGGCGAAGTGTTCCTGGGTTCTCAGACTTATGTGTAGGCGTGTGTTATCGTGTTGGAGCTAGATTTCTGCTGGACTCTTGTCCGATCGAACACATCGGAAACAGTTCTTTAGTTTATTCAGAATCTTCACGTACGTCTCA
The DNA here is from genome assembly GCF_023897955.1 of Schistocerca gregaria. Lineage (NCBI taxonomy): Eukaryota > Metazoa > Arthropoda > Insecta > Orthoptera > Acrididae > Schistocerca > Schistocerca gregaria. The sequence goes on along the minus strand of NC_064930.1, from coordinate 65,569,160 downwards.
AAGAGACATTTATCTGAAAGAGATGGAAGTCCGAGGATGCCAGGTCTGGACTGTAGTGTGGATGAGGCAGTGATGTCCAGCCCAATTTGGCGAAGTGTTCCTGGGTTCTCAGACATGTGTAGGCGTGCGTTATCGTGCTGGAGCTAGATTTCTGCTGGACTCTTGTCCGATCGAAAACATCGGAAACGGTACTTTAGTTTATTCAGAATCTTCACGTACGTCTCAAAGAGACATTTATCTGAAAGAGATGGAAGTCCGAGGATGCCAGGTCTGGACTGTAGTGTGGATGAGGCAGTGATGTCCAGCCCAATTTGGCGAAGTGTTCCTGGGTTCTCAGACATGTGTAGGCGTGCGTTATCGTGTTGGAGCTAGATTTCTGCTGGACTCTAGTCCGATCGAACACATCAGAAACGGTACTTTAGTTTATTCAGAATCTTCACGTACGTCTCAAAGAGACATTTATCTGAAAGAGATGGAAGTCCGAGGATGCCAGGTCTGGACTGTAGTGTGGATGAGGCAGTGATGTCCAGCCCAATTTGGCGAAGTGTTCCTGGGTTCTCAGACATGTGTAGGCGTGCGTTATCGTGTTGGAGCTAGATTTCTGCTGGACTCTAGTCCGATCGAACACATCGGAAACGGTACTTTAGTTTATTCAGAATCTTCACGTACGTCTCAAAGAGACATTTATCTGAAAGAGATGGAAGTCCGAGGATGCCAGGTCTGGATTGTAGTGTGGATGAGGCAGTGATGTCCAGTCCAATTTGGCGAAGTGTTCCTGGGTTCTCAGACTTATGTGTAGGCGTGCGTTATCGTGCTGGAGCTAGATTTCTGCTGGACACTTGTCCGATCGAAAACATCGGAAACGGTACTTTAGTTTATTCAGAATCTTCACGTACGTCTCAAAGAGACATTTATCTGAAAGAGATAGAAGTCCGAGGATGCCAGGTCTGGACTGTAGTGTGGATGAGGCAGTGATGTCCAGCCCAATTTGGCGAAGTGTTCCTGGGTTCTCAGACATGTGTAGGCGTGCGTTATCGTGTTGGAGCTAGATTTCTGGTGGACTCTTGTCAGATCGAACACATCGGAAAGGGTACTTTAGTTTATTCAGAATCTTCACGTACGTCTCAAAGAGACATTTATCTGAAAGAGATGGAAGTCCGAGGATGCCAGGTCTGGACTGTAGTGTGGATGAGGCAGTGATGTCCAGCCCAATTTGGCGAAGTGTTCCTGGGTTCTCAGACATGTGTAGGCGTGCGTTATCGTGTTGGAGCTAGATTTCTGCTGGACTCTAGTCCGATCGAACACATCGGAAACGGTACTTTAGTTTATTCAGAATCTTCACGTACGTCTCAAAGAGACATTTATCTGAAAGAGATGGAAGTCTGAGGATGCCAGGTCTGGACTGTAGTGTGGATGAGGCAGTGATGTCCAGTCCAATTTGGCGAAGTGTTCCTGGGTTCTCAGACATGTGTAGGCGTGCGTTATCGTGTTGGAGCTAGATTTCTGCTGGACTCTAGTCCGCTCGAACACATCGGAAACGGTACTTTAGTTTATTCAGAATCTTCACGTACGTCTCAAAGAGACATTTATCTGAAAGAGATGGAAGTCCGAGGATGCCAGGTCTGGACTGTAGTGTGGATGAGGCAGTGATGTCCAGCCCAATTTGGCGAAGTGTTCCTGGGTTCTCAGACTTATGTGTAGGCGTGTGTTATCGTGTTGGAGCTAGATTTCTGCTGGACTCTTGTCCGATCGAACACATCGGAAACAGTTCTTTAGTTTATTCAGAATCTTCACGTACGTCTCAAAGAGACATTTATCTGAAAGAGATGGAAGTCCGAGGATGCCAGGTCTGGACAGTAGTGTGGATGAGGCAGTGATGTCCAGCCCAATTTGGCGAAGTGTTCCTGGGTTCTCAGACATGTGTAGGCGTGCATTATCGTGCTGGAGCTAGATTTCTGCTGGACTCTTGTCCGATCGAAAACATCGGAAACGGTACTTTAGTTTATTCAGAATCTTCACGTACGTCTCAAAGAGACATTTATCTGAAAGAGATGGAAGTCCGAGGATGCCAGGTCTGGACTGTAGTGTGGATGAGGCAGTGATGTCCAGCCCAATTTGGCGAAGTGTTCCTGGGTTCTCAGACATGTGTAGGCGTGCGTTATCGTGTTGGAGCTAGATTTCTGCTGGACTCTAGTCCGCTCGAACACATCGGAAACGGTACTTTAGTTTATTCAGAATCTTCACGTACGTCTCAAAGAGACATTTATCTGAAAGAGATGGAAGTCCGAGGATGCCAGGTCTGGACTGTAGTGTGGATGAGGCAGTGATGTCCAGCCCAATTTGGCGAAGTGTTCCTGGGTTCTCAGACTTATGTGTAGGCGTGTGTTATCGTGTTGGAGCTAGATTTCTGCTGGACTCTTGTCCGATCGAACACATCGGAAACGGTACTTTAGTTTATTCAGAATCTTTACGTACGTCTCAAAGAGACATTTATCTGAAAGAGATGGAAGTCCGAGGATGCCAGGTCTGGACAGTAGTGTGGATGAGGCAGTGATGTCCAGCCCAATTTGGCGAAGTGTTCCTGGGTTCTCAGACATGTGTAGGCGTGCATTATCGTGCTGGAGCTAGATTTCTGCTGGACTCTTGTCCGATCGAAAACATCGGAAACGGTACTTTAGTTTATTCAGAATCTTCACGTACGTCTCAAAGAGACATTTATCTGAAAGAGATGGAAGTCCGAGGATGCCAGGTCTGGACTGTAGTGTGGATGAGGCAGTGATGTCCAGCCCAATTTGGCGAAGTGTTCCTGGGTTCTCAGACATGTGTAGGCGTGCGTTATCGTGTTGGAGCTAGATTTCTGCTGGACTCTAGTCCGATCGAACACATCGGAAACGGTACTTTAGTTTATTCAGAATCTTCACGTACGTCTCAAAGAGACATTTATCTGAAAGAGATGGAAGTCCGAGGATGCCAGGTCTGGACTGTAGTGTGGATAAGGCAGTGATGTCCAGCCCAATTTGGCGAAGTGTTCCTGGGTTCTCAGACTTATGTGTAGGCGTGCGTTATCGTGCTGGAGCTAGATTTCTGCTGGACTCTTGTCCGATCGAAAACATCGGAAACGGTACTTTAGTTTATTCAGAATTTTCACGTACGTCTCAAAGAGACATTTATCTGATAGAGATGGAAGTCTGAGGATGCCAGGTCTGGACTGTAGTGTGGATGAGGCAGTGATGTCCAGTCCAATTTGGCGAAGTTTTCCTGGGTTCTCAGACATGTGTAGGCGTGCGTTATCGTGTTGGAGCTAGATTTCTGCTGGACTCTAGTCCGATCGAACACATCGGAAACGGTACTTTAGTTTATTCAGAATCTTCACGTACGTCTCAAAGAGACATTTATCTGAAAGAGATGGAAGTCCGAGGATGCCAGGTCTGGACTGTAGTGTGGATGAGGCAGTGATGTCCAGTCCAATTTGGCGAAGTGTTCCTGGGTTCTCAGACTTATGTGTAGGCGTGTGTTATCGTGTTGGAGCTAGATTTCTGCTGGACTCTTGTCCGATCGAACACATCGGAAACGGTTCTTTAGTTTATTCAGAATCTTCACGTACGTCTCAAAGAGACATTTATCTGAAAGAGATGGAAGTCCGAGGATGCCAGGTCTGGACTGTAGTGTGGATGAGGCAGTGATGTCCAGTCCAATTTGGCGAAGTGTTCCTGTGTTCTCAGACTTATGTGTAGGCGTGTGTTATCGTGTTGGAGCTAGATTTCTGCTGGCCTCTTGTCCGATCGAACACATCGGAAACGGTACTTAAGTTTATTCAGAATCTTCACGTACGTCTCAAAGAGACATTTATCTGAAAGAGATGGAAGTCCGAGGATGCCAGGTCTGGACTGTAGTGTGGATGAGGCAGTGATGTCCAGCCCAATTTGGCGAAGTGTTCCTGGGTTCTCAGACATGTGTAGGCGTGCATTATCGTGCTGGAGCTAGATTTCTGCTGGACTCTTGTCCGATCGAAAACATCGGAAACGGTACTTTAGTTTATTCAGAATCTTCACGTACGTCTCAAAGAGACATTTATCTGAAAGAGATGGAAGTCCGAGGATGCCAGGTCTGGACTGTAGTGTGGATGAGGCAGTGATGTCCAGCCCAATTTGGCGAAGTGTTCCTGGGTTCTCAGACATGTGTAGGCGTGCGTTATCGTGTTGGAGCTAGATTTCTGCTGGACTCTAGTCCGATCGAACACATCGGAAACAGTTCTTTAGTTTATTCAGAATCTTCACGTACGTCTCAAAGAGACATTTATCTGAAAGAGATGGAAGTCCGAGGATGCCAGGTCTGGACTGTAGTGTGGATGAGGCAGTGATGTCCAGCCCAATTTGGCGAAGTGTTCCTGGGTTCTCAGACTCATGTGTAGGCGTGCGTTATCGTGTTGGAGCTAGATTTATGCTGGACTCTTGTCAGATCGAACACATCGGAAACAGTTCTTTAGTTTATTAAGAATCTTCACATCATCTCAAAGAGACATTTACCTGAAAGAGATGGAAGTTCGAGGATGCCAGGTCTGGACTGTAGTGTGGATGAGGCAGTGATGTCCAGCCCAATTTGGCGAAGTGTTCCTGGGTTCTCAGACTTATGTGTAGGCGTGCGTTATCGTGTTGGTGCTAGATTTCTGCTGGACTCTTGTCCGATCGAAAACATCGGAAACGGTACTTTAGTTTATTCAGAATCTTCACGTACGTCTCAAAGAGACATTTATCTGAAAGAGATGGAAGTCCGAGGATGCCAGGTCTGGACTGTAGTGTGGATAAGGCAGTGATGTCCAGCCCAATTTGGCGAAGTGTTCCTGGGTTCTCAGACCTGTGTAGGCGTGCGTTATCGTGTTGGTGCTAGATTTCTGCTGGACTCTAGTCCGATCGAAAACATCGGAAACGGTACTTTAGTTTATTCAGAATCTTCACGTACGTCTCAAAGAGACATTTATCTGAAAGAGATGGAAGTCCGAGGATGCCAGGTCTGGACTGTAGTGTGGATGAGGCAGTGATGTCCAGTCCAACTTGGCGAAGTGTTCCTGGGTTCTCAGACTGATGTGTAGGCGTGCGTTATCGTGTTGGAGCTAGATTTCTGCTGGACTCTTGTCGGATCGAACACATCGGAAACAGTTCTTTAGTTCATTCAGAATCTTCACGTACGTCTCAAAGAGACATTTATCTGACAGAGATGGAAGTCCGAGGATGCCAGGTCTGGACTGTAGTGTGGATGAGGCAGTGATGTCCAGCCCAATTTGGCGAAGTGTTCCTGGGTTCTCAGATCTGTGTAGGCGTGCGTTATCGTGCTGGAGCTAGATTTCTGCTGGACCCTTGTACGATCGAACACATCGGAAACGGTTCGTAATTTATTCAGAATCTTCACGTCATCTCAAAGAGACATTTACCTGAAAGAGATGGAAGTCCGAGCATGCCAGGTCTGGACTGTAGTGTGGATGAGGCAGTGATGTCGAGCCCAATTTGGCGAAGTGTTCCTGGGTTCTCAGACTTATGTGTAGGCGTGCGTTATCGTGTTGGAGCTATATTTCTGCTGGACTCTTGTCCGATCGAAAACATCGCAAACGGTACTTTAGTTTATTCAGAATCTTCACGTACGTCTCAAAGAGACATTTATCTGAAAGAGATGGAAGTCCGAGGATGCCAGGTCTGGACTGTAGTGTAGATGAGGTAGTGATGTCCAGCCCAATTTGGCGAAGTGTTCCTGGGTTCTCAGACTTATGTGTAGGTGTGCGTTATCGTGTTGGAGCTAGATTTCTGCTGGACTCTAGTCCGATTGAACACATCGGAAACGGTTCTTTAGTTTATTCAGAATCTTCACGTACGTCTCAAAGAGACATTTATCTGAAATAGATGGAAGTCCGAGGATGCCAGGTCTGGACTGTAGTGTGGATGAGGCAGTGACGTCCAGCCCAATTTGGCGAAGTGTTCCTGGGTTCTCAGACCTATGTGTAGGCGTGCGTTATCGTGTTGGAGCTAGATTTCTGCTGGACTCTTGTACGATCGAACACATCGGAAACGGTTCTTTAGTTTATTCAGAATCTTCACGTCATCTCAAAGAGACATATATCTGAAAGAGATGGAAGTCCGAGGATGCCAGGTCTGGACTGTAGTGTGGATGAGGCAGTGATGTCCAGCCCAATTTGGCGAAGTGTTCCTGGGTTCTCTGACATGTGTAGGCGTGCATTATCGTGCTGGAGCTAGATTTCTGCTGGACTCTTGTCCGATGGAAAACATCGGAAACGGTACTTTAGTTTATTCAGAATCTTCACGTACCTCTCAAAGAGACATTTATCTGAAAGAGATGGAAGTCCGAGGATGCCAGGTCTGGACTGTAGTGTGGATGAGGCAGTGATGTCCAGCCCAATTTGGCGAAGTGTTCCTGGGTTCTCAGACATGTGTAGGCGTGCGTTATCGTGTTGGAGCTAGATTTCTGCTGGACTCTAGTCCGATAGAACACATCGGAAACGGTACTTTAGTTTATTCAGAATCTTCACGTACGTCTCAAAGAGACATTTATCTGAAAGAGATGGAAGTCCGAGGATGCCAGGTCTGGACTGTAGTGTGGATGAGGCAGTGATGTCCAGCCCAATTTGGCGAAGTGTTCCTGGGTTCTCAGACTGATGTGTAGGCGTGCGTTATCGTGTTGGATCTAGATTTCTGCTGGACTCTAGTCCGATCGAACACATCGGAAACGGTACTTTAGTTTATTCAGAATCTTCACGTACGTCTCAAAGAGACATTTATCTGAAAGAGATGGAAGTCCGAGGATGCCAGGTCTGGACTGTAGTGTGGATGAGGCAGTGATGTCCAGCCCAATTTGGCGAAGTGTCCCTGGGTTCTCAGACATGTGTAGGCGTGCGTTATCGTGTTGGAGCTAGATTTCTGCTGGACTCTAGTCCGATCGAACACATCGGAAACGGTACTTTAGTTTATTCAGAATCTTCACGTACGTCTCAAAGAGACATTTATCTGAAAGAGATGGAAGTCCGAGGATGCCAGGTCTGGACTGTAGTGTGGATGAGGCAGTGATGTCCAGCCCAATTTGGCGAAGTGTTCCTGGGTTCTCAGACATGTGTAGGCGTGCGTTATCGTGTTGGAGCTAGATTTCTGCTGGACTCTAGTCCGATCGAACACATCGGAAACGGTACTTTAGTTTATTCAGAATCTTCACGTACATCTCAAAGAGACATTTATCTGAAAGAGATGGAAGTCCGAGGATGCCAGGTCTGGACTGTAGTGTGGATGAGGCAGTGATGTCCAGCCCAATTTGGCGAAGTGTTCCTGGGTTCTCAGACTTATGTGTAGGCGTGTGTTATCGTGTTGGAGCTAGATTTCTGCTGGACTCTTGTCCGATCGAACACATCGGAAACAGTTCTTTAGTTTATTCAGAATCTTCACGTACGTCTCAAAGAGACATTTATCTGAAAGAGATGGAAGTCCGAGGATGCCAGGTCTGGACTGTAGTGTGGATGAGGCAGTGATGTCCAGCCCAATTTGGCGAAGTGTTCCTGGGTTCTCAGACATGTGTAGGCGTGCGTTATCGTGCTGGAGCTAGATTTCTGCTGGACTCTTGTCCGATCGAAAACATCGGAAACGGTACTTTAGTTTATTCAGAATCTTCACGTACGTCTCAAAGAGACATTTATCTGAAAGAGATGGAAGTCCGAGGATGCCAGGTCTGGACTGTAGTGTGGATGAGGCAGTGATGTCCAGCCCAATTTGGCGAAGTGTTCCTGGGTTCTCAGACATGTGTAGGCGTGCGTTATCGTGTTGGAGCTAGATTTCTGCTGGACTCTAGTCCGATCGAACACATCAGAAACGGTACTTTAGTTTATTCAGAATCTTCACGTACGTCTCAAAGAGACATTTATCTGAAAGAGATGGAAGTCCGAGGATGCCAGGTCTGGACTGTAGTGTGGATGAGGCAGTGATGTCCAGCCCAATTTGGCGAAGTGTTCCTGGGTTCTCAGACATGTGTAGGCGTGCGTTATCGTGTTGGAGCTAGATTTCTGCTGGACTCTAGTCCGATCGAACACATCGGAAACGGTACTTTAGTTTATTCAGAATCTTCACGTACGTCTCAAAGAGACATTTATCTGAAAGAGATGGAAGTCCGAGGATGCCAGGTCTGGACTGTAGTGTGGATGAGGCAGTGATGTCCAGTCCAATTTGGCGAAGTGTTCCTGGGTTCTCAGACTTATGTGTAGGCGTGTGTTATCGTGTTGGAGCTAGATTTCTGCTGGACTCTTGTCCGATCGAACACATCGGAAACAGTTCTTTAGTTTATTCAGAATCTTCACGTACATCTCAAAGAGACATTTATCTGAAAGAGATGGAAGTCCGAGGATGCCAGGTCTGGACTGTAGTGTGGATGAGGCAGTGATGTCCGGTCCAATTTGGCGAAGTGTTCCTGGGTTCTCAGACATGTGTAGGCGTGCGTTATCGTGTTGGAGCTAGATTTCTGCTGGACTCTAGTCCGATCGAACACATCGGAAACGGTACTTTAGTTTATTCAGAATCTTCACGTACGTCTCAAAGAGACATTTATCTGAAAGAGATGGAAGTCCGAGGATGCCAGGTCTGGACTGTAGTGTGGATAAGGCAGTGATGTCCAGCCCAATTTGGCGAAGTGTTCCTGGGTTCTCAGACTTATGTGTAGGCGTGCGTTATCGTGCTGGAGCTAGATTTCTGCTGGACTCTTGTCCGATCGAAAACATCGGAAACGGTACTTTAGTTTATTCAGAATCTTCACGTACGTCTCAAAGAGACATTTATCTGAAAGAGATGGAAGTCCGAGGATGCCAGGTCTGGACTGTAGTGTGGATGAGGCAGTGATGTCCAGTCCAATTTGGCGATGTGTTCCTGGGTTCTCAGACATGTGCAGGCGTGCGTTATCGTGTTGGAGCTAGATTTCTGCTGGACTCTAGTCCGCTCGAACACATCGGAAACGGTACTTTAGTTTATTCAGAATCTTCACGTACGTCTCAAAGAGACATTTATCTGAAAGAGATGGAAGTCCGAGGATGCCAGGTCTGGACTGTAGTGTGGATGAGGCAGTGGTGTCCAGCCCAATTTGGCGAAGTGTTCCTGGGTTCTCAGACTTATGTGTAGGCGTGCGTTATCGTGTTGGATCTAGATTTCTGCTGGACTCTAGTCCGATCGAACACATCGGAAACGGTACTTTAGTTTATTCAGAATCTTCACGTACGTCTCAAAGAGACATTTATCTGAAAGAGATGGAAGTCCGAGGATGCCAGGTCTGGACTGTAGTGTGGACGAGGCAGTGATGTCCAGCCCAATTTGGCGAAGTGTTCCTGGGTTCTCAGACATGTGTAGGCGTGCGTTATCGTGTTGGAGCTAGATTTCTGCTGGACTCTACTCCGATCGAACACATCGGAAAGGGTACTTTAGTTTATTCAGAATCTTCACGTACGTCTCAAAGAGACATTTATCTGAAAGAGATGGAAGTCCGAGGATGCCAGGTCTGGACTCTAGTGTGGATGAGGCAGTGATGTCCAGCCCAATTTGGCGAAGTGTTCCTGGGTTCTCAGACATGTGTAGGCGTGCGTTATCGTGTTGATGCTAGATTTCTGCTGGACTCTAGTCCGATCGAACACATCGGAAACGGTACTTTAGTTTATTCAGAATCTTCACGTACGTCTCAAAGAGACATTTATCTGAAAGAGATGGAAGTCCGAGGATGCCAGGTCTGGACTGTAGTGTGGATTAGGCAGTGATGTCCAGTCCAATTTGGCGAAGTGTTCCTGGGTTCTCAGACATGTGTAGGCGTGCGTTATCGTGTTGGAGCTAGATTTCTGCTGGACTCTAGTCCGCTCGAACACATCGGAAACGGTACTTTAGTTTATTCAGAATCTTCACGTACGTCTCAAAGAGACATTTATCTGAAAGAGATGGAAGTCCGAGGATGCCAGGTCTGGACTGTAGTGTGGATGAGGCAGTGATGTCCAGCCCAATTTGGCGAAGTGTTCCTGGGTTCTCAGACTTATGTGTAGGCGTGTGTTATCGTGTTGGAGCTAGATTTCTGCTGGACTCTTGTCCGATCGAACACATCGGAAACAGTTCTTTAGTTTATTCAGAATCTTCACGTACGTCTCAAAGAGACATTTATCTGAAAGAGATGGAAGTCCGAGGATGCCAGGTCTGGACTGTAGTGTGGATGAGGCAGTGATGTCCAGCCCAATTTGGCGAAGTGTTCCTGGGTTCTCAGACATGTGTAGGCGTGCGTTATCGTGTTGGAGCTAGATTTCTGCTGGACTCTAGTCCGCTCGAACACATCGGAAACGGTACCTTAGTTTATTCAGAATCTTCACGTACGTCTCAAAGAGACATTTATCTGAAAGAGATGGAAGTCCGAGGATGCCAGGTCTGGACAGTAGTGTGGATGAGGCAGTGATGTCCAGCCCAATTTGGCGAAGTGTTCCTTGGTTCTCAGACATGTGTAGGCGTGCATTATCGTGCTGGAGCTAGATTTCTGCTGGACTCTTGTCCGATCGAAAACATCGGAAACGGTACTTTAGTTTATTCAGAATCTTCACGTACGTCTCAAAGAGACATTTATTTGAAAGAGATGGAAGTCCGAGGATGCCAGGTCTGGACTGTAGTGTGGATGAGGCAGTGATGTCCAGCCCAATTTGGCGAAGTGTTCCTGGGTTCTCAGACATGTGTAGGCGTGCGTTATCGTGTTGGAGCTAGATTTCTGCTGGACTCTAGTCCGATCGAACACATCGGAAACGGTACTTTAGTTTATTCAGAATCTTCACGTACGTCTCAAAGAGACATTTATCTGAAAGAGATGGAAGTCCGAGGATGCCAGGTCTGGACTGTAGTGTGGATAAGGCAGTGATGTCCAGCCCAATTTGGCGAAGTGTTCCTGGGTTCTCAGACTTATGTGTAGGCGTGCGTTATCGTGCTGGAGCTAGATTTCTGCTGGACTCTTGTCCGATCGAAAACATCGGAAACGGTACTTTAGTTTATTCAGAATTTTCACGTACGTCTCAAAGAGACATTTATCTGAAAGAGATGGAAGTCTGAGGATGCCAGGTCTGGACTGTAGTGTGGATGAGGCAGTGATGTCCAGTCCAATTTGGCGAAGTGTTCCTGGGTTCTCAGACATGTGTAGGCGTGCGTTATCGTGTTGGAGCTAGATTTCTGCTGGACTCTAGTCCGATCGAACACATCGGAAACGGTACTTTAGTTTATTCAGAATCTTCACGTACGTCTCAAAGAGACATTTATCTGAAAGAGATGGAAGTCCGAGGATGCCAGGTCTGGACTGTAGTGTGGATGAGGCAGTGATGTCCAGTCCAATTTGGCGAAGTGTTCCTGGGTTCTCAGACTTATGTGTAGGCGTGTGTTATCGTGTTGGAGCTAGATTTCTGCTGGACTCTTGTCCGATCGAACACATCGGAAACGGTTCTTTAGTTTATTCAGAATCTTCACGTACGTCTCAAAGAGACATTTATCTGAAAGAGATGGAAGTCCGAGGATGCCAGGTCTGGACTGTAGTGTGGATGAGGCAGTGATGTCCAGTCCAATTTGGCGAAGTGTTCCTGGGTTCTCAGACATGTGTAGGCGTGCATTATCGTGCTGGAGCTAGATTTCTGCTGGACTCTTGTCCGATCGAAAACATCGGAAACGGTACTTTAGTTTATTCAGAATCTTCACGTACGTCTCAAAGAGACATTTATCTGAAAGAGATGGAAGTCCGAGGATGCCAGGTCTGGACTGTAGTGTGGATGAGGCAGTGATGTCCAGCCCAATTTGGCGAAGTGTTCCTGGGTTCTCAGACATGTGTAGGCGTGCGTTATCGTGTTGGAGCTAGATTTCTGCTGGACTCTAGTCCGATCGAACACATCGGAAACGGTACTTTAGTTTATTCAGAATCTTCACGTACGTCTCAAAGAGACATTTATCTGAAAGAGATGGAAGTCCGAGGATGCCAGGTCTGGACTGTAGTGTGGATGAGGCAGTGATGTCCAGTCCAATTTGGCGAAGTGTTCCTGGGTTCTCAGACTTATGTGTAGGCGTGTGTTATCGTGTTGGAGCTAGATTTCTGCTGGACTCTTGTCCGATCGAACACATCGGAAACGGTTCTTTAGTTTATTCAGAATCTTCACGTACGTCTCAAAGAGACATTTATCTGAAAGAGATGGAAGTCCGAGGATGCCAGGTCTGGACTGTAGTGTGGATGAGGCAGTGATGTCCAGTCCAATTTGGCGAAGTGTTCCTGGGTTCTCAGACATGTGTAGGCGTGCATTATCGTGCTGGAGCTAGATTTCTGCTGGACTCTTGTCCGATCGAAAACATCGGAAACGGTACTTTAGTTTATTCAGAATCTTCACGTACGTCTCAAAGAGACATTTATCTGAAAGAGATGGAAGTCCGAGGATGCCAGGTCTGGACTGTAGTGTGGATGAGGCAGTGATGTCCAGTCCAATTTGGCGAAGTGTTCCTGGGTTCTCAGACATGTGTAGGCGTGCGTTATCGTGTTGGAGCTAGATTTCTGCTGGACTCTAGTCCGCTCGAACACATCGGAAACGGTACTTTAGTTTATTCAGAATCTTCACGTACGTCTGAAAGAGACATTTATCTGAAAGAGATGGAAGTCCGAGGATGCCAGGTCTGGACTGTAGTGTGGATGAGGCAGTGATGTCCAGTCCAATTTGGCGAAGTGTTCCTGGGTTCTCAGACATGTGTAGGCGTGCGTTATCGTGTTGGAGCTAGATTTCTGCTGGACTCTAGTCCGCTCGAACACATCGGAAACGGTACTTTAGTTTATTCAGAATCTTCACGTACGTCTCAAAGAGACATTTATCTGAAAGAGATGGAAGTCCGAGGATGCCAGGTCTGGACTGTAGTGTGGATGAGGCAGTGATGTCCAGCCCAATTTGGCGAAGTGTTCCTGGGTTCTCAGACTTATGTGTAGGCGTGTGTTATCGTGTTGGAGCTAGATTTCTGCTGGACTCTTGTCCGATCGAACACATCGGAAACAGTTCTTTAGTTTATTCAGAATCTTCACGTACGTCTCAAAGAGACATTTATCTGAAAGAGATGGAAGTCCGAGGATGCCAGGTCTGGACTGTAGTGTGGATGAGGCAGTGATGTCCAGCCCAATTTGGCGAAGTGTTCCTGGGTTCTCAGACATGTGTAGGCGTGCGTTATCGTGTTGGAGCTAGATTTCTGCTGGACTCTAGTCCGATCGAACACATCGGAAACGGTACCTTAGTTTATTCAGAATCTTCACGTACGTCTCAAAGAGACATTTATCTGAAAGAGATGGAAGTCCGAGGATGCCAGGTCTGGACAGTAGTGTGGATGAGGCAGTGATGTCCAGCTCAATTTGGCGAAGTGTTCCTTGGTTCTCAGACATGTGTAGGCGTGCATTATCGTGCTGGAGCTAGATTTCTGCTGGACTCTTGTCCGATCGAAAACATCGGAAACGGTACTTTAGTTTATTCAGAATCTTCACGTACGTCTCAAAGAGACATTTATCTGAAAGAGATGGAAGTCCGAGGATGCCAGGTCTGGACTGTAGTGTGGATGAGGCAGTGATGTCCAGCCCAATTTGGCGAAGTGTTCCTGGGTTCTCAGACATGTGTAGGCGTGCGTTATCGTGTTGGAGCTAGATTTCTGCTGGACTCTAGTCCGATCGAACACATCGGAAACGGTACTTTAGTTTATTCAGAATCTTCACGTACGTCTCAAAGAGACATTTATCTGAAAGAGATGGAAGTCCGAGGATGCCAGGTCTGGACTGTAGTGTGGATAAGGCAGTGATGTCCAGCCCAATTTGGCGAAGTGTTCCTGGGTTCTCAGACTTATGTGTAGGCGTGCGTTATCGTGCTGGAGCTAGATTTCTGCTGGACTCTTGTCCGATCGAAAACATCGGAAACGGTACTTTAGTTTATTCAGAATTTTCACGTACGTCTCAAAGAGACATTTATCTGAAAGAGATGGAAGTCTGAGGATGCCAGGTCTGGACTGTAGTGTAGATGAGGCAGTGATGTCCAGTCCAATTTGGCGAAGTGTTCCTGGGTTCTCAGACATGTGTAGGCGTGCGTTATCGTGTTGGAGCTAGATTTCTGCTGGACTCTAGTCCGATCGAACACATCGGAAACGGTACTTTAGTTTATTCAGAATCTTCACGTACGTCTCAAAGAGACATTTATCTGAAAGAGATGGAAGTCCGAGGATGCCAGGTCTGGACTGTAGTGTGGATGAGGCAGTGATGTCCAGTCCAATTTGGCGAAGTGTTCCTGGGTTCTCAGACTTATGTGTAGGCGTGTGTTATCGTGTTGGAGCTAGATTTCTGCTGGACTCTTGTCCGATCGAACACATCGGAAACGGTTCTTTAGTTTATTCAGAATCTTCACGTACGTCTCAAAGAGACATTTATCTGAAAGAGATGGAAGTCCGAGGATGCCAGGTCTGGACTGTAGTGTGGATGAGGCAGTGATGTCCAGTCCAATTTGGCGAAGTGTTCCTGGGTTCTCAGACATGTGTAGGCGTGCATTATCGTGCTGGAGCTAGATTTCTGCTGGACTCTTGTCCGATCGAAAACATCGGAAACGGTACTTTAGTTTATTCAGAATCTTCACGTACGTCTCAAAGAGACATTTATCTGAAAGAGATGGAAGTCCGAGGATGCCAGGTCTGGACTGTAGTGTGGATAAGGCAGTGATGTCCAGCCCAATTTGGCGAAGTGTTCCTGGGTTCTCAGACTTATGTGTAGGCGTGCGTTATCGTGCTGGAGCTAGATTTCTGCTGGACTCTTGTCCGATCGAAAACATCGGAAACGGTACTTTAGTTTATTCAGAATTTTCACGTACGTCTCAAAGAGACATTTATCTGAAAGAGATGGAAGTCTGAGGATGCCAGGTCTGGACTGTAGTGTGGATGAGGCAGTGATGTCCAGTCCAATTTGGCGAAGTGTTCCTGGGTTCTCAGACATGTGTAGGCGTGCGTTATCGTGTTGGAGCTAGATTTCTGCTGGACTCTAGTCCGATCGAACACATCGGAAACGGTACTTTAGTTTATTCAGAATCTTCACGTACGTCTCAAAGAGACATTTATCTGAAAGAGATGGAAGTCCGAGGATGCCAGGTCTGGACTGTAGTGTGGATGAGGCAGTGATGTCCAGTCCAATTTGGCGAAGTGTTCCTGGGTTCTCAGACTTATGTGTAGGCGTGTGTTATCGTGTTGGAGCTAGATTTCTGCTGGACTCTTGTCCGATCGAACACATCGGAAACGGTTCTTTAGTTTATTCAGAATCTTCACGTACGTCTCAAAGAGACATTTATCTGAAAGAGATGGAAGTCCGAGGATGCCAGGTCTGGACTGTAGTGTGGATGAGGCAGTGATGTCCAGTCCAATTTGGCGAAGTGTTCCTGGGTTCTCAGACATGTGTAGGCGTGCATTATCGTGCTGGAGCTAGATTTCTGCTGGACTCTTGTCCGATCGAAAACATCGGAAACGGTACTTTAGTTTATTCAGAATCTTCACGTACGTCTCAAAGAGACATTTATCTGAAAGAGATGGAAGTCCGAGGATGCCAGGTCTGGACTGTAGTGTGGATAAGGCAGTGATGTCCAGCCCAATTTGGCGAAGTGTTCCTGGGTTCTCAGACTTATGTATAGGCGTGCGTTATCGTGCTGGAGCTAGATTTCTGCTGGACTCTTGTCCGATCGAAAACATCGGAAACGGTACTTTAGTTTATTCAGAATTTTCACGTACGTCTCAAAGAGACATTTATCTGAAAGAGATGGAAGTCTGAGGATGCCAGGTCTGGACTGTAGTGTGGATGAGGCAGTGATGTCCAGTCCAATTTGGCGAAGTGTTCCTGGGTTCTCAGACATGTGTAGGCGTGCGTTATCGTGTTGGAGCTAGATTTCTGCTGGACTCTAGTCCGATCGAACACATCGGAAACGGTACTTTAGTTTATTCAGAATCTTCACGTACGTCTCAAAGAGACATTTATCTGAAAGAGATGGAAGTCCGAGGATGCCAGGTCTGGACTGTAGTGTGGATGAGGCAGTGATGTCCAGTCCAATTTGGCGAAGTGTTCCTGGGTTCTCAGACTTATGTGTAGGCGTGTGTTATCGTGTTGGAGCTAGATTTCTGCTGGACTCTTGTCCGATCGAACACATCGGAAACGGTACTTTAGTTTATTCAGAATCTTCACGTACGTCTCAAAGAGACATTTATCTGAAAGAGATGGAAGTCCGAGGATGCCAGGTCTGGACTGTAGTGTGGATGAGGCAGTGATGTCCAGCCCAATTTGGCGAAGTGTTCCTGGGTTCTCAGACATGTGTAGGCGTGCATTATCGTGCTGGAGCTAGATTTCTGCTGGACTCTTGTGCGATCGAAAACATCGGAAACGGTACTTTAGTTTATTCAGAATCTTCACGTACGTCTCAAAGAGACATTTATCTGAAAGAGATGGAAGTCCGAGGATGCCAGGTCTGGACTGTAGTGTGGATGAGGCAGTGATGTCCAGCCCAATTTGGCGAAGTGTTCCTGGGTTCTCAGACATGTGTAGGCGTGCGTTATCGTGTTGGAGCTAGATTTCTGCTGGACTCTAGTCCGATCGAACACATCGGAAACGGTACTTTAGTTTATTCAGAATCTTCACGTACGTCTCAAAGAGACATTTATCTGAAAGAGATGGAAGTCCGAGGATGCCAGGTCTGGACTGTAGTGTGGATAAGGCAGTGATGTCCAGCCCAATTTGGCGAAGTGTTCCTGGGTTCTCAGACTTATGTGTAGGCGTGCGTTATCGTGCTGGAGCTAGATTTCTGCTGGACTCTTGTCCGATCGAAAACATCGGAAACGGTACTTTAGTTTATTCAGAATTTTCACGTACGTCTCAAAGAGACATTTATCTGAAAGAGATGGAAGTCCGAGGATGCCAGGTCTGGACTGTAGTGTGGATGAGGCAGTGATGTCCAGTCCAATTTGGCGAAGTGTTCCTGGGTTCTCAGACATGTGTAGGCGTGCGTTATCGTGTTGGAGCTAGATTTCTGCTGGACTCTAGTCCGATCGAACACATCGGAAACGGTACTTTAGTTTATTCAGAATCTTCACGTACGTCTCAAAGAGACATTTATCTGAAAGAGATGGAAGTCCGAGGATGCCAGGTCTGGACTGTAGTGTGGATGAGGCAGTGATGTCCAGTCCAATTTGGCGAAGTGTTCCTGGGTTCTCAGACTTATGTGTAGGCGTGTGTTATCGTGTTGGAGCTAGATTTCTGCTGGACTCTTGTCCGATCGAACACATCGGAAACAGTTCTTTAGTTTATTCAGAATCTTCACGTACGTCTCAAAGAGACATTTATCTGAAAGAGATGGAAGTCCGAGGATGCCAGGTCTGGACTGTAGTGTGGATGAGGCAGTGATGTCCAGTCCAATTTGGCGAAGTGTTCCTGGGTTCTCAGACATGTGTAGGCGTGCGTTATCGTGTTGGAGCTAGATTTCTGCTGGACTCTAGTCCGATCGAACACATCGGAAACGGTACTTTAGTTTATTCAGAATCTTCACGTACATCTCAAAGAGACATTTATCTGAAAGAGATGGAAGTCCGAGGATGCCAGGTCTGGACTGTAGTGTGGATGAGGCAGTGATGTCCAGCCCAATTTGGCGAAGTGTTCCTGGGTTCTCAGACATGTGTAGGCGTGCGTTATCGTGTTGGAGCTAGATTTCTGCTGGACTCTAGTCCGATCGAACACATCGGAAACGGTACTTTAGTTTATTCAGAATCTTCACGTACGTCTCAAAGAGACATTTGTCTGAAAGAGATGGAAGTCCGAGGATGCCAGGTCTGGACTGTAGTGTGGATGAGGCAGTGATGTCCAGTCCAACTTGGCGAAGTGTTCCTGTGTTCTCAGACTTATGTGTAGGCGTGTGTTATCGTGTTGGAGCTAGATTTCTGCTGGACTCTTGTCCGATCGAAAACATCGGAAACGGTACTTAAGTTTATTCAGAATCTTCACGTACGTCTCAAAGAGACATTTATCTGAAAGAGATGGAAGTCCGAGGATGCCAGGTCTGGACTGTAGTGTGGATGAGGCAGTGATGTCCAGCCCAATTTGGCGAAGTGTTCCTGGGTTCTCAGACATGTGTAGGCGTGCGTTATCGTGTTGGAGCTAGATTTCTGCTGGACTCTAGTCCGATCGAACACATCGGAAACGGTACTTTAGTTTATTCAGAATCTTCACGTACGTCTCAAAGAGACATTTATCTGAAAGAGATGGAAGTCCGAGGATGCCAGGTCTGGACTGTAGTGTGGATGAGGCAGTGATGTCCAGTCCAACTTGGCGAAGTGTTCCTGGGTTCTCAGACTTATGTGTAGGCGTGTGTTATCGTGTTGGAGCTAGATTTCTGCTGGACTCTTGTCCGATCGAAAACATCGGAAATGGTTCTTTAGTTTATTCAGAATCTTCACGTACGTCTCAAAGAGACATTTATCTGAAAGAGATGGAAGTCCGAGGATGCCAGGTCTGGACTGTAGTGTGGATGAGGCACTGATGTCCAGCCCAATTTGGCGAAGTGTTCCTGTGTTCTCAGACTTATGTGTAGGCGTGCGTTATCGTGTTGGAGCAAGATTTCTGCTGGATTCTTGTACGATCGAAGACTTCGGGGCTTCTTAAGTTTATTCAGAATCTTCGCGTATACGTTTGAATTGATGGTTGATCCTCTTGGCATCACACCCTTGAGAATGACGCCACTACAATCCCAGAACACTGCCACCGTGACTACTCCCGCAGAGGGGGTTGTCTCGAATTTCTTCTTAGGGTTGAATGAGGATGGTGTCACTCCACGGACCGCCTTTTTGTTGCCGGCGCAAAGTGGTGCACCCAGGTCCCTGAAAGAAAGACCTCTCCGCCGGTCTCGAAACGCTCCAACGATTCAGTTGAAATGGCCTTTCTTTGAATCTTGTGGTCTGCTGTGAGCATTCGTGGAACCCATCATGCGCACCTCTTTGAATATCCCACAGTTTCGATCACTGCAGACTGCCAATGCTCACCGACAACTGTAGAGACAATTGTGGAGTTGTGATTCGCCGGTCGGCACGAATGATGGCATCCACACGACTCAGCATGTCTGGAGCAGTGGCTGTCAACGGACATCCCGAGCGTGGCTTATCATGCTCTGTTTCTGCATTTCCTGAGGCTGTAACTTTCTTTATGCATCGCCCAACTGTACACCTATCAACTACAGAATCGCCATACACTGCACACAAACATTTATGAACGTTCACCACGGTTTCTTTTTCTGCACACAAGAATTCAACAATAGCACGCTGTTTGTAACGTAAATCGTACGTAGACGCCATTTTGACGCTGTACTACGGCTCTGCCAACTGCCGGAACGGTTGGAAGCTACACCGGCGCAAAGAACAAACATCAAATGTGAAGCACCAACAAGGGCGTTTGTGTGTGTTTATATCAACGGCTTTTTTTTTTTTTTTTTTAAAAAAAAAGAAGTGGGGCATTGCTTATTGAACGACCCTTGTATCATCTGGATACTTGCGTAGGGCGAGTTATACTGCCTAAGCACATATACACAGTTCCTAACTGTAATATTTACGTTGCTGTGTTAAACCTTCAATATAAGAGTAGACATCTTAGTGAGTGGGTTACCACAGCATTTTCAGTTCTTAATTATGGACAGCAATTACGCAAAATATTAAAATTCACTTTATGGTTTTGTATCTATGCTTTATAGATCTAGAAAAGGCATATGACTGGGTTCCTAGGAGGAAGTTATTGTCTGTTCTACGAGATTATGGAATAGGATGCAAACTTTTGCAAGCAATTAAAGGTCTTTACATGGATAGTCAGGCAGCAGTTAGAGTTGACGGTAAACAGAGTTCATGGTTCAGAGTAGTTTCAGGGGTAAGACAACGCTGCAACCTGTCGCCACTGTTGTTCATATTATTTATGGGTCATATGTTGAAAGCAATAGACTGGCTGGGTGAGATTAAGATATGTGAACACAAAACAAGCAGTCTTGCATATGCAGATGACTTAGTTGTGATGGCAGATTCGATTGAAAGTTTGCAAAGTAATATTTCAGAGCTAGATCAGAAATGTAAGGATTATCGTAGGATATTACCATCTCCAAAACGAAAGTAATGTCAGTGGGAAAGAGATATAAACAGATTGAGTGCCAAATAGGAGGAACAAAGTTAGAACAGGTGGACGGTTTCAAGTACTTAGGATCCATATTCTCACGGGATGGCAACATAGTGAAAGAAGTGGAAGCGAGGTGTAGCAAAGCTAATGCAGTGAGCGCTCAGCTACGATCACCTCTCTTCTGCAAGAAGGAAGTCAGTGCCAAGACTAAGTTATCTGTGCACCGTTCAATCTTTCGACCAACTTTGTTGTATGGGAGCGAAAGCTGGGTGGATTCAGGTAACCTTATCAACAAGGTTGGGATTACGGATATGGAAGTAGCTAGGATGATTGCAGGTACTAGTAGATGGGAACAATGGCAGGAGGGTGTCCACAATGAGGAAATCAAAGAAAAACTGGGAATGAACTCTATAGATGTAGCAGTCAGGGCGAACAGGCTTAGATGGTGGGGTCATGTCACACGCATGGGAGAAGCAAGGTTACCCAAGAGACTCATGGGTTCAGCAGTAGAGGGTAGGAGGAGTCGGGGCAGACCAAGGAGAAGGTACCTGGATTCGGTTAAGAATGATTTTCAAGTAATAGGTTTAACATCAGAAGAGGCACCAATGTTAGCACTGAATAGAGGATCGTGGAGGAATTTTATAAGAGGGGCTATGCTCCAGACTGAACGCTGAAAGGCATAATCAGTCTTAAATGATGATGATGATGATGATTTTGGTTGCTGCTGGAAGCCGCTACTGACTCTGTGAGCCATGAGCCGGAATAGTCATTTAGTAATACGTGTATACTCGAAATGCATAAGCGGATAAAGCCTCGAATAAAGCGACAGTTTTGAATAACGAACAACTGGCCAGAACAATGTAACTCTCTTGCCAGTCACTCAGCCAACTTTATAATACCAGTGACCTTTATACCATTTCTTCGATAGCGTCTGCAGAAATCTCATTTTCGCATTGTCACGACTTGCAAATATCTGACGCTCTTCCGTCTCCGTATATTAAAAAAAAAAAAAAAAAAAAAAGGCCAGAGGGCGGAGCGCAATTTTATTTTATTAATTCTCCAACTCAAATTTAATTTCCGACTCCACGTCACGGTTGTGAAGTAGATTATGGAAAAGCAGCCATACGCTACCCTCAGTTAGAATACATTCTGAATTTTCCATTTCCTCAGTATAAGACGCCAAATGTGATTACTACGAGAAGCGTCAATAAGTAATGAAACACATTGTTATTTCTCGGCCACTTTCGGTCGAAAAAATACGGGATTTGTTGAGAAACATCGAGGTGTATTCCCGCTTCAGGACATATACAGGGTGTTTCAAAAATGACCAGTATATTTGAAACGGCAATAAAAGCTAAACGAGCAGCGATAGAAATACACCGTTTGTTGCAATATGCTTGGAACAGTACATTTTCAGGCGGACAAACTTTCGAAATTACAGTAGTTACAATTTTCATCAAAACAGATGGCGCTGCAAGTGATGTGAAAGATATAGAAGACAACGCAGTCTGTGGGTGCGCCATTCTGTTCGTCGTCTTTCTGCTGTAAGCGTGTGCTGTTCACAGCGTGCAAGTGTGCTGTGGACAACATGGTTTATTCCTTAGAACAGAGGATTTTTCTGGTGTTGGAATTCCACCCCCTAGAACACAGTGTTGTTGCAACAAGACCAAGTTATCAACAGAGGTTTAATGTAACCAAAGGACCGAAAAGCGATACAATAAAGGATCTGTTTGAAAAATTTCAGCGGTCTGGGAACGTGACGAATGAACGTGCTGGAAAGGTAGGGCGACCGCGGACGCCAACCACAGAGGCCAACGCGCAGCTAGTGCAGCAGGTGATCCAACAGCGGCCTCGGGTTTCCGTTCGCCGTGTTGCAGCTGCGGTCCAAATGACGTCAACGTCCACGTATCGTCTCATGCGCCAGAGTTTACACCTCTATCCGTACAAAATTCAAATGCGGAAACTCCTCAGCGCCGCTACCATTGCTGCACGAGAACATTCGCTAACGATATAGTGCACAGGATTGATGACGGCAATATGCATGTGGGCAGCATTTGGTTTACTGACGAAGCTTATTTTTACCTGGACGGCTTCGTCAATAAACAGAACTGGCGCATATGGGGAACCGAAAAGCCCCATGTTGCAGTCCCATCGTCCCTGCATCCTCAAAAAGTACTGGTCTGGGCCGCCATTTCTTCCAAAGGAATCATTGGCCCTATTTCAGATCCGAAACGATTACTGCATCACGCTATCTGGACATTCTTCGTGAATTTGTGGCGGTACAAACTGCCTTAGACGACACTGCGAACACCTCGTGGTTTATGCAAGATGGTGCCCGGCCACATCGCACGGCCGACGTCTTTAATTTCCTGAATGAATATTTCGATGATCGTGTGGTTGCTTTGCTCTATCCGAAACATACAGGAGGCGGCGTGGATTGGCCTCCCTATTCGCCAGACATGAACCCCTGTGACTTCTTTCTGTGGGGACACTTGAAAGACCAGGTGCACCGCCAGAATCCAGAAAAAATTGAACAGCGGAAGCAGTACATCTCTTCTGCATGTGAAGCCATTCCGCCAGACACGCTGTCAAAGGTTCCGGGTAATTTCATTCAGAGACTACGCCATATTATTGCTACGCATGGTGGATATGTGGAAAATATCGTACTATATAGTTTTCCAGACTGCAGCGCCATCTGTTGTTGAAAATTGTAACTATTGTAATTTCGAAAGTTTGTCCGCCTGAAAATGTACTGTTGTCCCAGGCATATTGCAACAAACGGTGTATTTCTATCGCTGCTCGTTTAGTTTGTATTGCCGTTTCAAATATACCGGTCACTTTTGAAACACCCTGTAGTTTCATGAAGCTTCAATACACGCCAGCGCTATACGTTCCCTTCAGAATGGTGTCTGTCACTGAAGTCCTTTTGGAGCAAAAGCAGAGAATCGCAGATATTAAAGTTGGAAGGAAAATCACCATTGGCCGTATTCTGTTGTTTTATTGTCAGCAAAATCGATTTTCGGTCACTTAGTGATCACCCTCAGTGCTGACTGAAAATCGATTTTGCTGACAATAAAACAACAGAATACGGCCAATGCTGATTTTCCTTCCAACTTTATCCACTATTTGGTCGTCGTACAGAGAACACGCCATGGAGTCGCCAATCATAGATATTCATTTGACAGCCATTTCTTAAGTGTAACTGAAAAAAATTGGTAAGAATAGATGAACAGCAAAAGCCACACAGTACATGGAAGGGTCAGTTTTGAGAAATCCTGGTCAGATCAATTTTCATCTAAGAAACTCTTGTGAAATAAAGAAAAATCATGAAATCTTTGAAACATAAATGTTGCATTGCAGTCGATGACATCTTTTTTTTTTTATGTCCCTGCCCCCTATAGAATTTGAGAGTATTCCAGTCAATATTGTCAAAACCTTTCTCTAACTCTTTTTTTTTGTCATCAGTCTACTGACTGGTTTGATGCGGCCCGCCACGAATTCCTCCCCTGTGCTAACCTCTTCATCTCAGAGTAGCACACTTGCAGCCTAAGTCCTCAATTATTTGCTTGACGTATTCCAATCTCTGTCTTCCTCTACAGTTTTTGCCCTCTACAGCTCCCTCTAGTACCATGGAAGTCATTCCCTCATGTCTTAGCAGATGTCCTATCATCCTGTCCCTTCTCCTTATCAGTGTTTTCCACATATTCCTTTCCTCTCCGATTCTGCGTAGAACCTCCTCATTCCTTACCTTATCAGTCCACCTAATTTTCAACATTCGTCTATAGCACCACATCTCAAATGCTTCGATTCTCTTCTGTTCCGGTATTCCCACAGTCCATGTTTCATGCTGTACTCCAGACATACATCCTCAGAAATTTCTTTCTCGAATTAAGGCCGGTATTTGATATTAGTAGACTTCTCTTGGCCAGAAATGCCTTTTTTTCCACAGCGAGTCTGCTTTTGATGTCCTCCTTGCTCCGTCCGTCATTGGTTATTTTACTGCCTAGGTAGCAGAATTCCTTAACTTCATTGACTTCGTGACCATCAATCCTGATGTTAAGTTTCTCGCTGTTCTCATTTCTACTACTTCTCATTACCTTCGTCTTTCTCCGATTTACTCTCAAACCATACTGTGTACTCATTAGACTATTCATTCCGTTCAGCAGATCATTTAATTCTTCTTCACTTTCACTCAGGATAGCAATGTCATCTGCGAATCGTATCATTGATATCCTTTCACCTTGTATTTTAATTCCACTCCTGAACCTTTCTTTTATTTCCATCATTGCTTCCTCGATGTACAGATTGAAGAGTAGGGGCGAAACCCTACAGCCTTGTCGTACACCCTTCTTAATACGAGCACTTCATTCTTGATCGTCCACTCTTATTATTCCCTCTTGGTTGTTGTACATATTGTATATGACCCGTCTCTCCCTATAGCTTACCCCTACTTTTTTCAGAATCTTGAACAGCTTGCACCATTTTATATTGTCGAACGCTTTTACCAGGTCGACAAATCCTATGAACGTGTCTTGATTTTTCTTTAGCATTGCTTCCATTATTAGCCGTAACGTCAGAATTGCCTCTCTCGTGCCTTTACTTTTCCTAAAGCCAAACTGATCGTCACCTAGCGCATTCTCAATTTTCTTTTCCATTCTTCTGTATATTATTCTTGTAAGCAGCTTCGATGCATGAGCTGTTAAGCTGATTGTGCGATAATTCTCGCACTTGTCAGCTCTTGCCATCTTCGGAATTGTGTGGATGATGCTTTTCCGAAAGTCAGATGGTATGTCGCCAGACTCATATATTCTACACACCAACGTGAATAGTCGTTTTGTTGCCTCTTCCCCTAATGATTTTAGAAATTCTGATGGAATGTTATCTATCCCTTCTGCCTTATTTGACCGTAATCCTCCAAAGCTCTTTTAAATTCCGATTCTAATACTGGATCCCCTATCTCTTCTAAATCGACTCCTGTTTCTTCTTCTATCCCATCAGACAAATCTTCACCCTCATAGAGACTTTCAGTGTATTATTTCCACCTACATTCCATTAGAACTACTTACGGCCTTGGGAGAGCCAGTCATGACAAAACTCTACCAGCTGGTGAGCAAGATGTATGAGACAGGCGAAATACCCTCGGAATTCAAGAAGAATATAATAATTCCAATCCCAAAGAAAGCAGGTGCTGACAGATGTGAAAATTACCGAACTATCAGTTTAATAAGCCACGGCTGCAAAATACTAACGCGAATTCTTTACAGACGAATGGAGAAACTGGTAGATGCTGACCTCGGGGAGGATCAGTTTGGATTCCGTCGAAATGTTGGAACACGTGAGGCAATACTGACCTTACGACTTATCTTAGAAGAAAGATTAAGAAAAGGCAAACCTACGTTTCTAGCATTTGTAGACTTAGAGAAAGCTTTTGACAATGTTGACTGGAATACTATTTTTCAAATTCTAAAGGTGGCAGGGGTAAAATACAGGGAGCGAAAGGCTATTTATAATTTGTACAGAAACCAGATGGCAGTAATAAGAGTCGAGGGGCATGAAAGGGAAGCAGTGGTTGGGAAAGGAGTGAGACAGGGTTGTAGCCTCTCCCCGATGTTATTCAATCTGTATATTGAGCAAGCAGTAAAGGAAACAAAAGAAAAATTTGGAGTAGGTATTAAAATTCATGGAGACGAAGTAAAAACTTTGAGGTTCGCCGATGACATTGTAATTCTGTCAGAGACGGCAAAGGACTTGGAAGAGCAGTTGAACGGAATGGACAGTGTCTTGAAAGGAGGATATAAGATGAACATTAACAAAAGCAAATGAGGATAATGGAATTTAGTCAAATTAAATCGGGTGATGCTGAGGGAATTAGATTAGGAAATGAGACACTTAAAGTAGTAAAGGAGTTTTGCTATTTAGGAAGTAAAATAACTGATGATGGTCGAAGTAGAGAGGATATAAAATGTAGACTGGCAATGGCAAGGAAAGCGTTTCTGAAGAAGAGAAATTTGTTAACATCGAATATAGATTTATGTATCAGGAAGTCGTTTCCGAAAGTATTTGTTTGGAGTGTAGCCATGTATGGAAGTGAAACATGGACGATAACTAGTTTGGACAAGAAGAGAATAGAAGCTTTCGAAATGTGGTGCTACAGAAGAATACTGAAGATAAGGTGGATAGATCACGTAACTGATGAGGAGGTATTGAATAGGATTGGGGAGAAGAGAAGTTTGTGGCACAACTTGACTAGAAGAAGGGATCGGTTGGTAGGACATGTTTTGAGGCATCAAGGGATCACAAATTTAGCATTGGAGGGCAGCGTGGAGGGTAAAAATCGTAGAGGGAGACCGAGAGATGAGTACACTAAGCAGATTCAGAAGGATGTAGGTTGCAGTAGGTACTGGGAGATGAAGCAGCTTGCACAGGATAGAGTAGCATGGAGAGCTGCATCAAACCAGTCTCAGGACTGAAGACAACAACAACATCTGCTCTCTCCTCTGCATTTAACAGTGGAATTCCCGTTGCACTCTTAATGTTACCACCGTTGCTTTTAATGTCACCAAAGGTTGTTTTGACTTTCCTGTATGCTGAGTCTGTCCTTCCGACAATCATATCTTTTTCCATGTCTTCACATTTTTCCTGCAGCCATTTCGTCTTAGCTTTCCTGCACTTCTTATTTATTTCATTCCTCAGCGACTTTTATTTCTGTATTCCTGATTTTCCCGGAACATGTTTGTACTTCCTCCTTTCATCAATCAACTGAAGTATTTCTTCTGTTACCCATGGTTTCTTCACAGCTACCTTCTTTGTACCTATGTTTTCCTTCCCAACGTCTGTGATGGCCCTTTTTAGAGACGTCCATTCCTCTTCAACTGTGTTGCCTACTGCGCTATTCCTTATTGCTGTATCTATAGCGTTAGAGAACTTCAAACGTATCTCGTCATTCCTTAGAACTTCCGTATCCCACTTCTTAGCGTATTGATTCTTCATGACTAATGTCTTGAACTTCAGCCTACTCTTCATCACTACTATATTGTGATCTGAGTCTATATCTGCTCCTGGGTACGCCTTACAATCCTGTATCTGATTTCGGAATCTCTGTCTGACCATGATGTAATCTACTTGAAATCTTCCCGTATCTCCCGGCCTTTTCGAAGTATACCTGCTCATCTTGTGATTCTCTAATAAGATATTAAAATAATGTCGAGAAGTTACAGCTCATGTTCAGAGTCACATCTGTAATGCATCACTAACTCAAGATATGTTCCCAGACAGGTTAAAATATACCATTGTCAGCCCTCTCTACAAAAAAAGGGGAGACCACAGACGTCAATAATTACCGGCCAGTATCCTTGCTGATAGCATATTCAAAAATTGTCGAGAAAGTAATGTACTCAAGAGTGGTTAGCCATCTCAGAAGTAAAGGGATGCTTAGTAAATCACAGTTTGGATTTCAAAAATGCTGTTGCACTGAGACACCAATATACAATTTTACTGTGCAAATAACAGAGTCTTTAAATAGGAAAATGTCACCAATAGGAATTTTCTGTGACTTATCAAAAGCGTTTGATTGTGTGAACCCATAATATTATGTTGCAGAAATTACAATTCTATGGTATGAATGGAACAGTATGTGAGCAGTTTAAGTCATACCTACGGAACTGAAAGTAAAAATTCTCTTTACACGGTTTATGTTATTTAAGGAAGCTTCCAACTTCATTTAAATGGGATGAAATTACAGTAGGTGTTCCACAGGGTTCGATCATTGGTCCCCTCCTGTTCTTGATATATGTGAATGACCTCCCTTCCTATCTGAAACAATAAGCTGAACTAACACTGTTTGTTGATGAGACAAGCATCATTAATAATCCAGTAAAGGAAACTCCAATAGAAAATGATACAAATAATGTCTTTGGAAAAGTTATTGATTGGTTTCCTGCGAATGGGTATGCTCCGAGCTTTGAAAGAACACTGTACATCCAATTTTCTACTGCCAGGAGTACAGTTCCTTCAATAAATATAACACATCAAAAGAAGTCACCAGCCAGGGTAGAGCATACTAAGTTTTTGTGTGTACATGTAGATGAGAATCTTAATTGGTAAATTCATATTTTAGATCTTCTAAAGCGACTAGGTTCAACAACTTTCGCAATCAGCAAGCTAACATAAAAATGATTCAAATGGCTCTTAGTACTATGGGATTTAACATCTGAGGTCATCAGTGCCCTAGACTCAGAACTACTTAAGCCTAAATAACCTATGGACATCACACACATCCACAGCCGAGGGATTCGAACATGCGACCATGGCAACAGCGTGATTCTGTCCTGAAAACCCTAGAACCGCTCGGTCACAGCGGCCGGCAAGCTAACATACTTTCCGTAATTTCACTCTCTCACGTCATACGGAATAATATTTTGGGGTAACTCGACACATAGACAAAAAGTATTCACTGCTCAGAAGAAAGTGCTTAGAATAATGTGTGGGGCTCATAGTCGCACATCTTGTAGGCATCTGTTTCAAAGGTTAGGAATTCTTACAAAAGCCTCACATTTACTCAGTTACGAAATTCGTTCTTAACGACATGGACCAGTTTAAAAACAACAGTGATTCTCCTGATTATAATACCAGAAGAAAGAAACAGTTACACTATCCTTTGTGTAACCTATCTATAGCACAGAAAGAGATAAAATATGCTGGTGTAAAACTTTTCGATAAATTGCGAAATGAAATAAAACGTTTGACAGACAGCAGTAACAGTTTTAAAAATTAATTGAAATCACATCTCCTTGACAACTCCTTCTATACCATAAATGAATACTTGAATAGGAATAAATAAATCTCTAGGTGTAATGTATGCATTTCATGACAATTACGGGAATGGGGTAGGTAATAAAAGTTTTTAGCTTAAAAAAAAATTCATGTATGCATTTCTTATGCACTTGACACATTCTGCATCATAGCGGTTGACATGAGTTGATGAAAAAAATGGTTCAAATGGCTCTGAGCACTATGGGCCTTAACATCTGAAGTCGTCGAATCTGCGACCGTAGCGATCGGACGGTTCCAGACTGAAGCGCCTAGAACCGCACGGCCACAATGGCCGGCTCACGAGTTGATGAATGGAACACGTAACTAACTAGTAAAGGCGCTTGCAGAATGCCTACGGAGACCTGGCAATGAACAAAAGCACGGTGAGTCGTGGGGCGGTCGTCGTCGCAACAGGGCCGCGCGGTTTGAGACGGCATGTCACGGACTGCGCGGGCACTCCCACCGGAGGTTCGAATCCTCCCTCGGGCATGGGTGCGTGTGTGTGTGTGTTGCTCTTAGCATAAGTTGTATTAAGTAGTGTGTAAGTCTAAGGACCGAAGACCTAAGCAGTTTGGTCCCTTAGGAGTTCCCACACAACTGAATCTGAAACCTGTGCTATCTCCCGCGGGTCTTCCGCACACTGCTGTGACTCCTGCAGTGTTGGAACGTGCGGACACTCTCGTTCTATGTGACCCACCGACCACAAAGAAGAAACAACGCTGCTCACCTGGACATACCTGTTGACAGTGCTAGCACACACATCCACCAGTTGGGGTAACCAAAGGTTTGTGCCCTCTGGTTTCGTCGCCGTCTACCACTCCATAAAGAGCAACGAAGGACCATATGTGCGCTATTGCTTGCACGTTACAAGGCTGATCGTGAAAATTTTTTTTTCCGAACATCGTCACAGGCGATGGAGCATCGGTTCAGCACTTCATACGGGAAACAAAAGGGCAATCCGTTGAGTGGTGCCACACCACCTCTCCGTCGAAGATAAAGTTTGAAGCCACTCGTTCATCCAGTACAGTCATGGCGACCGTGCTTTGGGGCTCTGAAGGCGTTATCCGGTTTAATGTCTTTCTTACGGTGCAAGGTTCTGTAGTAGACTACTGGCCACTAAAATTGCTACACCACGAAGATGACGTGATACAGACGCGAAATTTAACCGACAGGAAGAAGATGTTGTCATATGCAAATGATTAGCTTTTCAGAGCATTCACATAAGGCTGGCGCCGGTGGCGACACCTACCACGTGCTGACATGAGGAAAGTTTCCAACCGATTTCTCATACACAAACAGCAATTGACCGGCGTTGCCTGGTGAAACGCTGTTGTGGTGCCTCGTGTAAGGAGGAGAAATGCGTAACATCACGTTTCCCACTTTGATAAAGGTCGGATTGTAGCCTATCGCGATTGCGGTTTATCGCATCGCGCCATTGCTGCTCGCGTTGGTCGAGATCCAATGACTGTTAGCAGAATATGGAATCGGTGGGTTCAGGAGGTTAATACGGAACGCCGTGCTGGATCCCAACGGCCTCGTATCACTAGCAGTCGAGATGACAGGCATCTTATCCGCACGGCTGTAACGGATCGTGCAGCCACGTCTCGATCCCTGAGTCAACAGATGGGGACGTTTGCAACACGACAACCATCTGCACGAACAGTTCGACGACGTTTGCAGCAGCACGGACTATCAGCTCGGAGACCGTGGCTGCGGTTACCCTTGACGCTGCATCACAGACAGGAGCGCCTGCCATGGTGTACTCGACGACGAACCTGGGTGGTAAAACGTCATTTTGTCGGATGAATCGAGGTTCTGTTGATAGCATCACGATGGTCGCATCCGTGTTTGGCGACATCGCAGTGAACGCACATTGGGAACGTGTATTCGTCATCGCTATACTGGTGTATCACCCGGCGTGATGGTACGGGGTGCCATTTGCTACACGTCTCGGTCACCTCTTGTTCGCATCGACGGCACTTTGAACAGTGCACGTTACATTTCAGATGTGTTACGACCCGTGGCTCTACCCTTTATTCGACCCCTGGTAATCCCTACATTTCAGCAGGATAATGCACGACCGCATGTTGCAGCTCCTGTACGGGCCTTCGTGGATACAGAAAATGTACGACTGCTGCCCTGGCGAGCACATTCTCCAGATCGCTCACCAAATGAAAACGTCTGGTCAATGGTGGCCGAGCAACTGGCTCGTCACAATTCGCCAGTCACTACTCTTGATGAAGTGTGGTATCGTGTTGAAGCTGCACGGGCAGCTGTACCTGTACATGCCATCCGAGCTCCGTTTGACTCAATGCCCAGGCGTATCAAGGCCGTTGTTACGCCCAGAAGTGGTTGTTCTGGGTACTGATTTCTCAGGATCTATGCACCCAAATTACTTGAAAATGTCAGTTCTAGTACAGTATATTTGTCCATTGAATACCCGTTTATCATCTGCATTTCTTCTTGGCGTATCAATTTTAATGGCCAGTAGTGTATATTATGCTACCCTCAGCGACTTTAGCGACACCCCGCATCTCGCACTTTCCGACTTCCACCCGTTTGGCCCAATGAAGAATGCACTCCACAGGAAGCAGTATGTGGATGATGAGGAGCTTATTGATGCAGCAAGACGTTGGATCCGACGTCGACCAATAGAATGGTACCACGCAGGCTTGCAGGTGCATGGTGAAAGGTGTCATAAGGCCGCCACACTATTTTTTTTTTTTGAGGCATCAGTCTTGTGACTGGTTCGGTGCGGTCCACCATGAATTCCTGTCCTGTGCCAACCTCTTCATCTCAGAGTAGCACTCGCAACCTACGTCCTCAATTATTTGCTGGACGTATTCCGATCTCTGTCTTCCTCTACAGTTTTTGCCCTCTACAGCTCCCTCTAGTACCATGGAAGTCATTGCCTGCTGCCTTAACAGATGTCCTATCATCCTGTCCCTTCTCCTTATCAGTGTTTTCCACATATTCCTT
This sequence comes from Schistocerca gregaria, assembly GCF_023897955.1. NCBI lineage: Eukaryota > Metazoa > Arthropoda > Insecta > Orthoptera > Acrididae > Schistocerca > Schistocerca gregaria. Next base: position 65,537,177 of record NC_064930.1, on the reverse strand, counting down.
TCCTCTCCTCATTCCTTACTTATCAGTCGACCTAATTTTCAACATTCGTCAGTAGCACCACAACTCAAATGCTTCAATTCTCTTCTGCTTTTCCCACAGTCTATGTTTCTCTACCATACAATGCTGTGTTCCACACGTACACTTTCAAAAATTTCTTCCTCTAATTGAGGCCGATTTCAGATATTGTATGTTAACTGGGGAGCCTAGAAACGACAGAGAGGCTCTGTCCCCGCCGCAGCAGTCCTCAACCCCACCACGACTACCGCAGTCCACTTCACCCCTCCGCCGCCCCACACCGAACAGCTCTTTCTGGGTTACTGTGCGTCTCATACCAGACGAGTGAACCTCTACGTTTGCGTGGTGCAGTAACAGTTGTGTACGCGTACATGGACAACTTGTCTGTGCAGCATTCTCCGACATAGTGTAGCTGAGCTGGAATAATTGGAACCAGCCAGCATTCGCCGAGGCAGATGGAAAACCACCTAAAAACCATCCACAGACTGGCCAGCACACTGGACCTCGCCACAAGTCCGCAGGGCGGATTCGTGCCGAGGACCGGGCGCTCCTTCCCGCCCGGAACGATTTTTGATATTAGTAGACTTCTCTTGGCCAGGAATGTCCTTTTTGCCAGTTCTAGTCTGCTTTTGATGTCCTCCTTGCTCCGTCCATCATTGGTTATTTTCCTGCCTACATAGCAGAATTCCTTAACTTCATCTACTTCGTGAACATCAATCCTGTTCTCATTTGTGCTACTTCTCACTGCTTTCGTCTTTCTTCAATTTACTCACAGTCCACATTCTGTACTCATCAGACTGTTCATTCCATCCAGCAGACCATGTAATTATTCTTCACTTTCCCTCATCATCAGCGAATGGTATCATTGATATCCTTTCACCTTGAATTTTAATCCCACCCCTGAACCTTTCTTTTATTTCCTTCATTGCTGGGGTGGCCGAACGATTATAGGCGGTACAATCTGGAACCGCGCGACCGCTACGGTCGCTGGTTCGAATCCTGCCTCGGGCATGGATGTGTGTGATGTCCTTAGGTTAGTTAGGTCTAAGTAGTTCTAAGTTCTAGGGGACTGATGACCTCAGAAGTTAAGTCCCATAGTGCTCAGAGCCATTTGAACCTTCATTGCTTCTTCGATGTACAGCTTGAACAGTAGGGGCGAAACACTACATCTCTGTCTTACTCTTTTTTAATCCAAGTACTTCGTCCATGGTTATGCACTATTATTATTATTTCTTCTTGGCTCTTGTGCCCCTCTCTCCCTATAGTTTTCCTCTATTTTTCCCAGAAATTCGAACGTGTCTTGATTTTCTTTTAGTCTTGCTTCAATTATCAACCGCGTAAGAATAGCCTCTCTGGTGCCTTTACCTTTCCTAAAGCCGATTTGATTGTCAACCAACAAACCCTCAATCCGCCGCATTAAACGGGTATTGTGTTGAAAATAGGATTTTGTAGCCAAAAGAGTAGGGAATAATTTGGTATATTGTAAGTCTGAATGAAACCAACATGCTTTCCGTAAAATAAATGTGTTGCCTCACTTGTTGAACGCGACTTGTACAAGAAAGCAACCCTGAACACAAATAGAACAATGGGAATTTATTTCTGAGCGAAGAGGTAAAATAATTCTGTATTTTTTAATGTAGATAATAATTCCACAGATTGCGTAACAGACAGAATATCTAGGGATAAGCGTTGACTGTGATCTGTACTCGCATGATCACAGAACGATACCGGGAAAGAGTGTCGTCAGCAAGTTTTGCTTCGAAAGTTCAGTCATCAGCTTGTAAACAGCGTTGGCGTGTAGCTGCACACTGTTCTTATCTGAACTCAGATCAGCCCTCAGCTGTGGAATCAATTTTTGGCGTTCGGACGGGATATGCAGACAGTTTTGAAACTACAGGGCAGAACCGTCAGAAAGATAGCCACACATAGTTCTAGATTGACTTTAAAGGTTGTTAAATGTAGGCATTTTATGCTAGGCTTCACCATGGCTGTTGGACTTTCACCTGAAACTACGGTGTTTCAACGAGTTCAAATTTAATTAACACGCAAACTAATCGCAAAACGAGGTCGAACATTTTACACAAGGAACAACATTTATTCAAGTTTACTTAGGGCAAGCGCGGCTCGTAATTAATTGCTCTGAGTCGGAACTGCCCCAGAATAAACATTAACATAAATTTCTCAGTAGCGCTTTACAGAATTTAAATTAACAAAAAGCATTTCGCATGTTTCCCCCACGAATTTAAACAATGCGGGTGAACGTTTTTGGAACTTTTGATATACAGGGTGTTTCAAAAATGACCGGTATATTTGAAACGGCAATAAAAACTAAACGAGCAGCGATAGAAATACACCGTTTGTTGCAATATCATTGGGACAACAGTACATTTTCAGGCGGACAAACTTTCGAAATTACAGTAGTTACAATTGTCAACAACAGATGGCGCTGCGGTCTGGGAAACTCTACAGTACGATATCTTCCACATATCCACCATGCGTAGCAATAATATGGCGTAGTCTCAGAATGAAATTACCCGAAACCTTTGACAACGTGTCTGGCGGAATGGCTTCACATGCAGATGAGATGTACTGCTTCAGCTGTTCAATTGTTTCTGGATTCTGGCGGTACACCTGGTCTTTCAAGTGTCCCCACAGAAAGAAGTCACAGGGGTTCATGTGTGGCGAATAGGGAGGCCAATCCACGCCGCCTCCTGTATGTTTCGGATAGCCCAAAGCAATCACACGATCATCGAAATATTCATTCAGGAAATTAAAGACGTCGGCCGTGCGATATGGCCGGGCACCATCTTGCATAAACCACGAGGTGTTCGCAGTGTCGTCTATGGCAGATTGTACCGCCACAAATTCACGAAGAATGTCCAGATAGGGTGATGCAGTAATCGTTGCAGATCTGAAAAATGGGCCAATGATTCCTTTGGAAGAAATGGCGGCCCAGACCTGTACTTTTTGAGGATGCAGGAACGATGGGAATGCAACATGGGGCTTTTCGGTTCCCCATATGCGCCAGTTCTGTTTATTGACGAAGCTGTCCAGGTAAAAATAAGCTTCGTCAGTAAACCAAATGCTGCCCACATGCATATCGCCGTCATCAATCCTGTGCACTATATCGTTAGCGAATGTCTGTCGTGCAGCAATGGTAGCGGCGCTGAGGGGTTGCCGCGTTTGGATTTTGTACAGATAGAGGTGTAAACTCTGGCGCATGAGACGATACATTGACGTTGACGTCATTTGGACCGCAGCTGCAACACGGCGAACGGAAACCCGAGGCCGCTGTTTGGTCACCTACTGCACTAGCTGCGCGTTGCCCTCTGTGGTTGCCATACGCGGTCGCCCTACCTTTGCAGCACGTTCATCCATCACGTTCCCAGTCCGTTGAAATTTTTCAAACAGATCCATTATTGTATCGCTTTTCGGTCCTTTGTTTACATTAAACCTCCGTTGAAAACTTGGTCTTGTTGCAACAACACTGTGTTCTAGGCGGTGGAATTCCAACACCAGAAAAATCCTCTGTTCTAAGGAATAAACCATGTTGTCCACAGCACACTTGCACGTTGTGAACAACACACGCTTACAGCAGAAAGACGACGTACAGAATGGCGCACCCACAGACTGCGTTGTCTTCTATATCTTTCACATCACTTGCAGCGCCATCTGTTGTTGAAAATTGTAGCTACTGTAATTTTTAAAGTTTGTCCGCCTGAAAATGTACTGTTGTCCGAAGCATATTGCAACAAACGGTGTATTTCTATCGCTGCTCGTTTAGTTTTTATTGCCGTTTCAAATATACCGGTCATTTTTGAAACACCCAGTATGATGTCACGTGATGTTTTTGGAACAGGTAGTAGCTAGACTTAGTGCCGTGCCTTGTCAGCTCTGTGTAGCACAGGTTTGGGCGCGTGGTTTCCTCGGAGTACAGCTCGTATGGGCGTCTCGAAAGCTCTAGTGTTTCAGCCTAACGGCGTCCTACCAATGTGGACAAAATCTTCACCTTCCATTGCGTACATCCAAAGGGAATGAACAGTGTTCCTGAAACTTCTGTATCGAATCCCTGTCTCTGTATATCTTAACTGTTCTTTGATTCGTCTTTAATCGACTTTGTAGTATTATTGTGTGGTAGTGTTTTGCACAGTTCGTTTTGTTCCTGCCACTGGCTATTCTATCCAACGCTGGAATAAGTTCGCCAGAGTGCACTAGGGAAGTGTAACGTAAGTATCAACACCTAGTGAGAATTTCACAAATTGTAGAGGAGAAAGCGCGAAGTATACTTCTTGCGCGAAATACGTCCTACTTTAGTTTCCTTACTTGCTGACTGCGGGTAAATTCCGTTATTAGCAAGTTTCTTTATGCGAGTGTATTGTGCATGAGTTTAGTGAGTTTCACGTCCATGCTAGACACCACTTATTCAATCATACTTTGGTACAGAGAATGCGGTCTAATACGCGCTGTACTGTGCAGCCATAGTTACACTATGCACCGTTTCCACCTAGAAGGTGGTACTGTTCCTCGTACGTCAAGCCCCATCGCCCTCTCTTGCGATAGTAATTCGTAATGTGTCCGATTCACTTCTCTTGCTGACTCAGCTTGTAGTGGATGTGATGTAGCGTCGCGGTTCCATGTTCGAATCATGCACTTGCCGACACGGTGTTTATACTTACGGAAAGGCAAATGGCAACGGAAGGCAGGCATCAAGGTTGCATCAGGAGCTCTATCTCCACCGGCAACAACCACGGCACTCAATATTTGCAACAGTGTTCCGCTGTTTGTCTGAGACAAGTTAGTTTCGGAAAGCAGGAAATCGTGAAGGAAGTACCCGAAATGTTCAGACACCAGACTTGGAGAGAAATGTGACTAACACTGTGGAAGGTGACCGCGGTGTCAGTATCAGGCAGTTGGCCTGACGACCGTGAGGAACTGAAGTTAAGATCTTTTGGGTTATAGGGCCGCGTCATGTTTCTTCTAAAATGTTCGACTTTTCGACCGCTTTGCTGGGATCTTCCTCAGGAACTTTTGGTGTCCACTACTGCTAGAGTGTCAGAGACGTGCGTCGCGTCCACTGATAAAGAGGGAATTTTCTGGCGTTCGTGCTGGAGAAGTGATAGTATTGGTTAAAATTCATATGGCTGCATTGCTGGGCCATAGTTAGAGGTCTGCGCGTATAAATAAAGTGCAATCCGCAACGCAGGAGAATGTTCCACACGGTCTTATGTAAGTCTGCAGGCTTTCGTGGCCGATGTCACTGAAGTTAAAATCTTGTGGGTTATTAGGCCGCGTCATGTTTCTTGTAACATGTACGACGTTTCGATCCCTCTGCTGGAATCTTGCTCAGGATCTTTTGGTGTCCTCTACTGCTAGAGTGTCAGAGACGAGTGTCGCGTCCACTGATAAAGCGGCAATTTTCTGGCGTTCGTGCTGGAGAAGTGATAGTATTGGTTAAAATTCATATGGCTGCATTGCTGGGCCATAGTTAGAGGTCTGCGCGTATAAATAAAGTGCAATCCGCAACGCAGGAGAATGTTCCACACGGTCTTATGTAAGTCTGCAGGCTTTCGTGGCCGATGTCACTGAAGTTAAAATCTTGTGGGTTATTAGGCCGCGTCATGTTTCTTGTAACATGTACGACGTTTCGACCCCTCTGCTGGAATCATGCTCAGGATCTTTTGGTGTCCACTACTGCTAGAGTGTCAGAGACGAGTGTCGCGTCCACTGATAAAGAGGGAATTTTCTGGCGTTCGTGCTGGAGAAATGATAGTATTGGTTAAAATTCATATGGCTGCATTGCTGGGCCATAGTTAGAGGTCTGCGCGTATAAATAAAGTGCAATCCGCAACGCAGGAGAATGTTCCACACGGTCTTATGTAAGTCTGCAGGCTTTCGTGGCCGATGTCACTGAAGTTAAAATCTTGTGGGTTATTAGGCCGCGTCATGTTTCTTGTAACATGTACGACGTTTCGACCTCCCTGCTGGAATCTTGCTCAGGATCTTTTGGTGTCCACTACTGCTAGAGTGTCAGAGACGAGTGTCGCGTCCACTGATAAAGAGGGAATTTTCTGGCGTTCGTGCTGGAGAAGTGATAGTATTGGTTAAAATTCATATGGCCGCATTGCTGGGCCATAGTTAGAGGTCTGCGCGTATAAATAAAGTGCAATCCGCAACGCAGGAGAATGTTCCACACGGTCTTATGTAAGTCTGCAGGATTTCGTGGCCGATGTCACTGAAGTTAAAATCTTGTGGGTTATTAGGCCGCGTCATGTTTCTTGTAACATGTACGACGTTTCGACCCCTCTGCTGGAATCTTGCTCAGGATCTTTTGGTGTCCACTACTGCTAGAGTGTCAGAGACGAGTGTCGCGTCCACTGATAAAGAGGGAATTTTCTGGCGTTCGTGCTGGAGAAGTGATAGTATTGGTTAAAATTCATATGGCTGCATTGCTGGGCCATAGTTAGAGGTCTGCGCGTATAAATAAAGTGCAATCCGCAACGCAGGAGAATGTTCCACACGGTCTTATGTAAGTCTGCAGGCTTTCGTGGCCGATGTCACTGAAGTTAAAATCTTGTGGGTTATTAGGCCGCGTCATGTTTCTTCTAACATGTACGATGTTTCGACCCCTCTGCTGGAATCTTGCTCAGGATCTTTTGGTGTCCACTACTGCTAGAGTGTCAGAGGCGAGTGTCGCGTCCACTGATAAAGAGGGAGTTTTCTGGCGTTCGTGCTGGAGAAGTGATAGTATTGGTTAAAATTCATATGGCTGCATTGCTGGGCCATAGTTAGAGGTCTGCGCGTATAAATAAAGTGCAATCCGCAACGCAGGAGAATGTTCCACACGGTCTTATGTAAGTCTGCAGGCTTTCGTGGCCGATGTCACTGAAGTTAAAATCTTGTGGGTTATTAGGCCGCGTCATGTTTCTTGTAACATGTACGACGTTTCGACCCCTCTGCTGGAATCTTGCTCAGGATCTTTTGGTGTCCACTACTGCTAGAGTGTCAGAGACGAGTGTCGCGTCCACTTATAAAGAGGGAATTTTCTGGCGTTCGTGCTGTAGAAGTGATAGTATTGGTTAAAATTCATATGGCTGCATTGCTGGGCCATAGTTAGAGGTCTGCGCGTATAAATAAAGTGCAATCCGCAACGCAGGAGAATGTTCCACACGGTCTTATGTAAGTCTGCAGGCTTTCGTGGCCGATGTCACTGAAGTTAAAATCTTGTGGGTTATTAGGCCGCGTCATGTTTCTTCTAAAATGTTCGACGTTTCGACCCCTCTGCTGGAATCTTGCTCAGGATCTTTTGGTGTCCACTACTGCTAGAGTGTCAGAGACGAGTGTCGCGTCCACTGATAAAGAGGGAATTTTCTAGCGTTCGTGCTGGAGAAGTGATAGTATTGGTTAAAATTCATATGGCTGCATTGCTGGGCCATAGTTAGAGGTCTGCGCGTATAAATAAAGTGCAATCCGCAACGCAGGAGAATGTTCCACACGGTCTTATGTAAGTCTGCAGGCTTTCGTGACCGATGTCACTGAAGTTAAAATCTTGTGGGTTATTAGGCCGCGTCATGTTTCTTGTAACATGTACGACGTTTCGACCCCTCTGCTGGAATCTTCCTCAGGAACTTTTGGTGTCCACTACTGCTAGAGTGTCAGAGACGAGTGTCGCGTCCACTGATAAAGAGGGAATTTTCTGGCGTTCGTGCTGGAGAAGTGATAGTATTGGTTAAAATTCATACGGCTGGCATTGGTGGGCCACAGTCATAGGCTAGTACAGAAGGGGCGATGGTAACTCATCTCCTGTGGATACCATTGGCGGTCATTGTCACTGGATAGAAAGGCACTATTCCACACTTATGCTGGAGCAGGCTTATTGGTTGAAATACCTGCTACCGCTATTGGTTGGTCGTCATCAGTGGCAGGCATTTCAACCAATAACCCTGCTCCAGCATAAGTGTGGAATAGTGCCTTTCTATCCAGTGACAATGACCGCCAATGGTATCCACAGGAGATGAGCTACCAACGCCCCTTCTCCTGCACTAGCCTATGACTATTGCTAGAGGTCTGCGCGGATGCGGAAATCCGCGGATATATCCGCGGTATTTGTTAGTTGGCGGATAAAATCGCGACCGGCGCGGATATCCACGGGTCATCTGCGGATAACAAAAATATGGCTCTGAGCACTATGGGACTTAACTACTCTGGTCATCAGTCCCCTAGAACTTAGAACTACTTAAACCTAACTAACCTAAGGACATCATACACATCCATGGCCGAGGCAGGATTCCTATAATGAGCAAGGCATCTGCCCACTACGTATGTTGCAATGTTAGTTCAAAACTTCAAGTCTGTTGACATTCTCGGAATCTTGCAGGGCCCGGGTAGAGGGGATGTCTGTTGTCCTCAGCCCCTGGCTACGACCGGCGTAGCTGTAGCCAAGAGACCCGCGCCTAATCCGTTTCGGCGGCCGTGTCTTTCGTGTGGCCTGTGAAGTGGTCTCTGAGTGGCAAACCTGCCCACTGTCTACCAGACAGGTGCCCGTTGCAGTTTTCCGCTGACTTCAGTTAGCGCTTTGTAGTGACCGAGTGACAACGTGCATCGTAGCAAATCTCAGTGGGAGTTCTTTCTTCAGATGAAAACCATATCGATGGATACAATTTCGTGTAAGGTGAAAAAAGGTGATTTTACATTAGTGAAGGAAAGCAAATTGAAATCGCCGATTTGGAAAAAAATCGGATACGTATTTGATGGCAAGGAAAAGATAAAAGATATAGTGGCTTGTTTTGCATGTAAAAAAGTATACTACTACACTGGACACACAAGTGGAACTTCAAATTTGCTAAAAGATTCGAGTGAGGCTCGACAAAGTAGCATGACTACTAATTTAAATACCAAGAGAGACGTGAAAGTTCCTGAAGTTCCGCCAAATTTGAAGACAGCCGTGAGACAAAAAATTTTAAATCTTGTCAGCAAAGACTTTTTACCATTCGAAGTAGCGTGTGGGTCTGGCTTTCTCGAGACGGCACAGTTTCTTATTGATGTGGGAGTCAAGTACGGTGCGGTGAGTGCTAAGGAACTGCTGCCCCATCCAACCACTCCTAATTTCTACAACCACTGACTTTGCTGTCACTCTTCGGAAGACGAGTTATTTCTTGCAGACGACGTCAGTTATTGCTGGCAGTTTAACTTTTTCACAGGTGCGCCAGCGTTTTGCAGTGTAGACCTAATACTGTAAATATTTTCACCTGCAAATGGCGAGGACTGAACGCGTAAGCTATAATACACTCCTGGAAATGGAAAAAAGAACACATTGACACCGGTGTGTCAGACCCACCATACTTGCTCGGGACACTGCGAGAGGGCTGTACAAGCAATCAGCACACGCACGGCACAGCGGACACACCAGGAACCGCGGTGTTGGCCGTCGAATGGCGCTAGCTGCGCAGCATTTGTGCACCGCCGCCGTCAGTGTCAGCCAGTTTGCCGTGCCATACGGAGCTCCATCGCAGTCTTTAACACTGGTAGGATGCCGCGACAGCGTGGACGTGAACCGTATGTGCACTTGACGGACTTTGAGCGAGGGCGTATAGTGGGCATACGGGAGGCCGGGTGGACGTACCGCCGAATTGCTCAACACGTGGGGCGTGAGGTCTCCACAGTACATCGATGTTGTCGCCAGTGGTCGGCGGAAGGTGCACGTGCCCGTCGACCTGGGACCGGACCGCAGCGACGCACGGATGCACGCCAAGGAAGTAGGATCCTACGCAGTGCCGTAGGGGACCGCACCGCCACTTCCCAGCAAATTAGGGACACTGTTGCTCCTGGGGTATCGGCGAGGACCATTCGCAACCGTCTCCATGAAGCTGGGCTACGGTCCCGCACACCGTTAGGCCGTCTTCCGCTCACGCCCCAACATCGTGCAGCCCGCCTCCAGTGGTGTCGCGACAGGCGTGAATGGAGGGACGAATGGAGACGTGTCGTCTTCAGCGATGAGAGTTGCTTCTGCCTTGGTGCCAATGATGGTCGTATGCGTCTTTGGCGCCGTGCAGGTGAGCGCCACAATCAGGACTGCATACGACCGAGGCACACAGGGCCAACACCCGGCATCGTGGTGTGGGGAGCGATCTCCTACACTGGCCGTACACCTCTGGTGATCGTCGAGGGGACACTGAATAGTGCACGGTACATCCAAACCGTCATCGAACCCATCGTTCTACCATTCCTAGACCGGCAAGGGAACTTGCTGTTCCAACAGGACAATGCACGTCCGCATGTATCCCGTGGCACCCAACGTGCTCTAGAAGGTGTAAGTCAACTACCCTGGCCAGCAAGATCTCCGGATCTGTCCCCCATTGAGCATGTTTGGGACTGGATGAAGCGTCGTCTCACGCGGTCTGCACGTCCAGCACGAACGCTGGTCCAACTAAGGCGCCAGGTGGAAATGGCATGGCAAGCCGTTCCACAGGACTACATCCAGCATCTCTACGATCGTCTCCATGGGAGAATAGCAGCCTGCATTGCTGCGAAAGGTGGATATACACTGTACTAGTGCCGACATTGTGCATGCTCTGTTGCCTGTGTCTATGTGCCTGTGGTTCTGTCAGTGTGATCATGTGATGTATCTGACCCCAGGAATGTGTCAATAAAGTTTCCCCTTCCTGGGACAATGAATTCACGGTGTTCTTATTTCAATTTCCAGGAGTGTATAATCATCAGCTGACATGAATGGCTTCAAAATTTAACGCATCCAAGCAGTGAGTACAAAAAAACTGTCGGCAAATGATGCAATCAGCTAGTAACAGTTTACAGCATCGTGCTTGTCGCATCCGTGTTTGGCGAAATCGCGATGAACGCACATTGGAAGCGTATATTCGTCATCGCCATACTGGCGTATCACCCAGCGTGTTGGTAAGGGGTGCTTTCGGTTACACGTCTCGGTCACCTCTTGTTCGCAATGACGGCACTTTGTACAGTGGACGTTACATTTCAGATGTATTACGACCCGTGGCTCTACCCTTCATTCGATCCCTGGGAATCCCTACATTTCAGCAGGACAATGCACGACCGCATGTAGCAGCTCCTGTACGGGCCTTTCTGGACGCAGAAAATGTTCGACTGCTTCCCTGGCCAGTACATTCTCCAGATCTCTCACCAACTGAAAACGTCTGGTCAATGGTGGCCGAGCAACTGGCTCGTCACAATACGGCAGTCACTACTCTCAATGAACTGTGTTGAAGCTGCATGGGCAGCTGTACCTGTACACGCCATCCGAACTCCGTTTGACTCAATGCCCAGGCGTATCAAGGCCGTTGTTACGCCCAGAAGCGGTTGTTCTGGGTACTGATTTCTCAGGATCTATGCACCCAAATTACGTGAAAATGTCAGTTCTAGTACAGTATATTTGTCCATTGAATACCCGTTTATCGTCTGCATTTCTTCTTGGTGTAGCAATTTTAATGGCCAGTAGAGTACAAAATACGGCGCGTGCAAACGCAGCTTTAGAAGCTTGTACGTGGCAGACACTCCAGTCTCTAGATTGGTCCAGCGCGGCTCTTTGGTCGCAGACATGGACGGCGCCCCCTCCTTCACACCCTGTCACCCCACTGTCTTCTACCCGCTCCGCCTCGTCTCCTCCGTATGTTAATTGCGGCGCTGTGTGAATTGCAAAGCGCAGACGTCACCGTCGTTTCTCCCGCTTGAGAATTCCCGCCTGCACAAACACTGCTTCCTTACTTCCTCTTGGAGGCAGAATATTATTATCAACCCATTTGCCTCGAGCTGCACCGTTTAAAAAGCCCTTCAGTTCGGCAGATAAGATACGCAGCGACAAATTGAATACGAGACACGTTTAGGAACTCCGCCGCCAAAAATGAAAATATAAAATTTAGTTGTCCACTCTGCAAGTTTATTAAAGGATGAATGGTTTCGACTGACCAAGAACTCATCTTCAGTTCATTGAAATCTCATCCTTGTTGCTGTGCTCTTCAGTCCTGAGACTGGTTTGATGCAGCTCTCCATCCTACTCTATCTTGTGCGAGATTGATCATCTCCCAGTACCTACTACAACCTACGTCCTTCTGAATCTCCTTACCGCGTTCATCTCTTGGTCTCCCTCTACGATTTTTATCCTCCACGCTGCCCTCCAGCACTAAATTGGTGACTCCTTGATGCCTCAGAACATGTCCTACCAACCGGTCCCTTCTTCTTGTCAAGTTGTGCCACAAATTCCTCTTCTCCCCAATTCTATTCAGTACCTTATCATTAGTTACTTGAGCCGGCCGGGGTGGCCGAGCGGTTCTAGGCGCTACAGTCTGGAACCGCGCGACCGCTACGGTCGCAGGTTCGAATCCTGTCTCGGGCGTGAATGTGTGTGATGTCCTTAGGTTAGGTAGGTTTAAGTAGTTCTAAGTTCTAGGGGACTGATGACCTCAGAAGTCGCACAGTGCTCAGAGGCGTTTGAACCATTACGCGAAGGAACTTGCCCCCCTTCCTGCAGCGGTGTACCGTAGGACTCTAGAACAGTGTAGCGTTCCAAAGGATTGGAAAAGGGCACAGGTCATCCCCGTTTTCAAGAAGGGACGTCCAACAGATGTGCAGAACTATAGACCTATATCTCTAACGTCGATCAGTTGTAGAATTTTGAAACACGTATTATGTTCGAGTATAATAACTTTCCTGGAAACTAGAAATCTACTCTGCAGGAATCAGTATGGGTTTCGAAAAAGACGGTCATGTGAAAACCAGCTCGCGCTATTCGTCCACGAGACTCAGAGGGCCATAGACACGGGTTCCTAGGTAGATGCCGTGTTTCTTGACTTCCGGAAGGCGTTCTATACAGTTCCCCACAGTCGTTTAATGAACAAAGTAAGAGCATATGGACTATTAGACCAACGGTGTGAGTGGATTGAAGAGTTCCTAGATAACAGAACGCAGCATGTCATTCTCAATGGAGAGAAGTCTTCCAAAGTGAGAGTGATTTCAGGTGTGCCGCAGGGAAGTGTCATAGGACCGTTGCTATTCACAGTATACATAAATGACCTAGTGGATGACATCGGAAGTTCACTGAGGCTTTTTGCAGATGATGCTGTGGTGTATCGAGAGGTTGCAACAATGGAAAATTGTACTGAAATGCTGGAGGATCTGCAGCGAATTGACGCATGGTGCAGGGAATGGCAATTGAATCTCAATGTAGACAAGTGTAATGTGTTACAAAATAGCAGGTCAGCAACTGGAAGCCGTTAATTCTATAAGTTATCTGGGAGTACCCATTAGTAGTGATTTAAAATGAAATGATCATATAAAATTGATCGTCGGTAAAACAGATGCCAGACTGAGATTCATTGGAAGAATCCTAAGGAAATGTAATTCGAAAACAAAGGAAGTAGGTTACAGTACGCTTGTTCGCCCATTGCTTGAATACTGCTCAGCAGTGTGGGATCCGTACCGGGTAGGTTCGATAGAAGAGATAGAGAAGATCCAACGGAGAGCAGCGCGCTTCGTTACAGGATCATTTAGTAATCTCGAGAACGTTACGGAGATGATAGATAAACTCCAGTGGAAGACTCTGCAGGAGAGACGCTCAGTAGCTCGGTTCGGGCTTTTATTAAAGTTTCGAGAACATACCTTGAAACGTCCTCTTTGAACAATGAATGAATTACTGTGCTTAAACTGACACAATATTTTTAGCGCAACGCAATCTGACTTTCAAAAATCCCTACAAAAGAATGGCCCTGACTAACATTAACCTATATCTTTCACAAATCACTTACCTCACAAAAATCTTGGTTACTCGAACTACTGCAATAGAGCGAGCGCCACTACTGCCACCTATATAAAAGATTCAAACTACGGAAGGCACTAACTACAGGTAGGGATAGTTAGCAAATGAAAGATTTTAATAGAGATCAAACAATGAATTTTGCTTAATATCATCAAAAGGCATAATATATATAGCAGTTCATGACATCCAGTCTTACAAATTTCAAAACAACGCCATTTCTCTCCCCACATCCACCACTTCTGGCGGCTCACCTCCCACTACGCAACGCTACGCGCTGTTCACATCCAACTGCCCAACACTACAATAGCGAATATTCCAACACTTGAGTCCAACCAGCCACAGACTGCACACAGCGCAGTCAGCGATTTGCATACAGAGCGCTACGTGGCGTTTCCAATAAGAAAACCTAAACAGCCTACTTACAACCTTCACCGAAGAGTCAAGCAGTATATTGCTCCCTCCTACGAAGAGACCATGAGGATAAAATCAGAGATTAGAGCCCACACAGAAGCATACCGACAATCCTTCTCTCCACGAACAATACGAGACTGGAACAGAAGGGAGAACCGATAGAGGTGCTCAAGGTACGCTCCGCCACACACCGTCAGGTGGCTTGCGGAGTATGGATGTAGATGTAGATGTAGACAGTTACTTGATCTTCAGCATTTTTCTGTGGCACCACATCTCAAAAGCTTCTATTCTGTTCTTGTCTAAACTGTTCATCGTCCATATTTCACTTCCATGCATAGCTACACTCCATAGAAATACTTTCAAAAGGAAACCATGACAGGTATATACTCGATGTTGACAAATTTCTCTCCTTCAGAAACGATCCTTGAATCAAATAGCTATGCAACAGCTCTTCGTGATCAGGCGAAACAGACTGCCGAAACTGGTTGCATATAAGAAATTCATAAAATAAATATCTACAATACATACGGCTGTTGGTAAATTATTGTATCAAGAAATACATGTCAGACGTTGTCCCACAGTCCATAATGGATGAGCAAAGATGTATCCATTCATGTCCATTGTGTGTTCCGACGGACTTGGGCAATTCCAGCAAGGCAATGCGACACCCGAAACATCCAGAATTGCTACAGAGTAGGTCCAGGAAGACTTCTAACTTTAAACACTACCGCTGGCCACGTTACATTAATCCTTGCTCCATTGATCATGATGTGGAATGTGTCACTTTAACGTAAATTTTCTTTACACGAAATAATTAATTAATTTTGTTTACAGTTACTACTTCATATCTAAGAATTCATCTATTGAGAAGAGGAAGTTGTCATCCAGAAATTCTTGTAATTTGCTTTTAATTATTGGTTAGCTTTCTGCCAGACTGTTAATGCTATTTGGCAAATGACCAAAGATTTTTGTGGGAGAATAATTTATCCCTTTCTGTGCCAAACCGAAATTTAATCCAGAACAGTGAAAATCATCCTTTCTTCTAGTGTTGTATCTATGTACTTCGCTGTTATTTTTGAATTCGGATGGGTTATTAATGACAAATTTCCTAAGTGAATACATGTATTGCGAAGGTACTGTGAATATTCCGAGTTGCGTAAGTAAATGTCAGCAAGATGATCTTGGGTGGGGTGCAGCTAATATTCTGAATACACGCTTTTGTGCAATGAATACTTTCTCTCTTAATGACGAATTGCCACAAAATATGATGTCATATGAAAGCAGTGAATGAAAATAGGCATAGTAGGCTAATTTACTGAAATGTGTATCACCAAAATTTGCAATAACCCTAATAGCATAAGTAACTGAACCTAAGCGTTTCAGTAGATCATCGATGTGTTTCTTCCAATTCAATTTCTCATCAATGCACACACCCAGAAATTTGGAGTATTCTGCCTTACAACAGACTTCTGTCCATAGTATACATTTATCTATGGTGTTATGCCATTTACTATACAGAATTATATTAACTGTGTTTTCTCAACATTTAGTGAGATCAAAATTTATTGAGCATATCCGGGATGCCTTGCAACGTGCTGCTCAGTAGAGATCTCCACTCCCTCGTACTCTTACGGGTTTATGGACATTACTGAGGATTTATGGTGCCAAATCCTTCCAGCCCTACTTCACACATTACTCGAGTCCATGCCACTTCGTGTTGCGGCATTTCTGCGACCAACACGATATTAGGCAGCTGTACCAGTTTCTTCGGCTCTTCAGTGTACATCAATATGCACAGAACTGAGCGCAAGCCGTGCTGAAAAGCAATCGTTGGTTGTGTTGTTACACCATCTCTGCCTGGGGTCAATCATACAGAGACATTATTATTATTAGTCGAAATGTGTTGGGAAGCAAACGTCGAGCAGCATGTTCAGGAAATTTTTATCTGGGACTGAGCTCCTAAATACGAATACAGATTTGCAGGAAATGATTTAATAAGATGATGATCATAATGTGTGTATTTATGGAATTTGAAGAGAATTATGTAAAGAATTGTGATATAAGGTACATCTGCAGCTTCGGATACTCTGATGTAAAATTAACTGTCCTGCCGAAATTTGGTTGAAACTCATCTCATAGTTTGCTCACAGCTAGGGAAGCTAGTTCTCCTTCTCTACACATACATATATCTGGAAAAACTGATATCATTTTGGGTAGGTTAATCTTTATGCAGACTAAAATTTTTGAAGAATCGACCTGTTAAAAAAGCACTCATTTTTGTATAAAATCCATATTGTTGACAATGGTGAAGGTCAAGCTATAAAATAAGTCTTTTCTATAAAACTTTTCAGAAAAATCATGCAAGAGATTCTGTGTTGCTTGCGTAGGCTTTGCACGTGGTGGTACACGCGCTGTTCAAAGTCATTTTTAGTTTACCATTTGAATTTAGCTTTGCTGTGACGCTGCTTTTACTGAACCGAGCTAAGTGCAAGAAAAGCTCAGGGCCAGACTCACAGAGTTAACACTGTACACACAGAGCATTGCCATTACACAGTGAATCAGTGCTTAGGTTACGTAGGTAACATTCAGTTTGGAAGTTATTTCCCTGCTTTACAAACTACAATGCAGTCGCGATATATCCGTGCGTGAAACATTTTTCGTTTTCTGAGTTTTGTTTCGCAAGTCAACTATGTATGTAAACCAGCTGTGGATTTTAATTAAAGTTATGCGGATTATTTATTGAAACAAAATATGTAATTTCATTTGATGCATAATTTTTATTAGTTGTACCTTGGAGCATTGTTGAGATGTTGAAAACTGTGAACTGTGACGTCATGCAACACACCGTTGTAGATTCCGCAATTAGGGCTCAAGTTATCATATCTTTCAGCAATTAGTTTGTTTCACTTACACTCTACAATACATGTACAGCGTTAGAAGGAAGAAAAGTTAGAGAGCAGACTTGTCAATTCTGCATTACACAGGCGTGTCCCGAAACTTTTGATAAGACAGTGTGTTCGTGAAGTCATCGAAAGAAATCGAGTTTCGTCTGACGTTCTACGGGTAATAAACGGGACACATGCGGATGTCTCTCCAGAAAAATTTCATGAGTTAAGCTGCAATTTGTAAGAAACCTTATAGCTTTATCTCTTACATACACTCCTGGAAATTGAAATAAGAACACCGTGAATTCATTGTCCCAGGAAGGGGAAACTTTATTGACACATTCCTGGGGTCAGATACATGATCACACTGACAGAACCACAGGCACATAGACACAGGCAACAGAGCATGCACAATGTCGGCACTAGTACAGTGTATATCCACCTCTCGCAGCAATGCAGGCTGCTACTCTCCCATGGAGACGATCGTAGAGATGCTGGATGTAGTCCTGTGGAACGGCTTGCCATGCCATTTCCACCTGGCGCCTCAGTTGGACCAGCGTTCGTGCTGGACGTGCAGACCGCGTGAGACGACGCTTCATCCAGTCCCAAACATGCTCAATGGGGGACAGGTCCGGAGATCTTGCTGGCCAGGGTAGTTGACTTACACCTTCTAGAGCACGTTGGGTGGCACGGGATACATGCGGACGTGCATTGTCCTGTTGGAACAGCAAGTTCCCTTGCCGGTCTAGGAATGGTAGAACGATGGGTTCGTTGACGGTTTGGATGTACCGTGCACTATTCAGTGTCCCCTCGACGATCACCAGAGGTGTACGGCCAGTGTAGGAGACAACATCGATGTACTGTGGAGACCTCACGCCCCACGTGTTGAGCAATTCGGCGGTACGTCCACCCGGCCTCCCACATGCCCACTATACGCCCTCGCTCAAAGTCCGTCAACTGCACATACGGTTCACGTCCACGCTGTCGCGGCATGCTACCAGTGTTAAAGACTGCAATGGAGCTCCGTATGCCACGGCAAACTGGCTGACACTGACGGCGGCGGTGCACAAATGCTGCGCAGCTAGCGCCATTCGACGGCCAACACCGCGGTTCCTGGTGTGTCCGCTGTGCCGTGCGTGTGATCATTGCTTGTACAGCCCTCTCGCAGTGTCCAGAGCAAATATGGTGGGTCTGACACACCGGTGTCAATGTGTTCTTTTTTCCATTTCCAGGAGTGTATAATAGGCAGTGCTGCGACTGACTGGTTAGCTGACCCATTATCGTCCAGCTCAAACCACTGACGACAGATACTTAAACTTTGCGGAGAATGCTGACCTTATATTGTAGATGTTGTTTCGGAAGGTATTTTTCGAAATTCCACCCCTAAGGAGGTGAAATAGGGGATAAGAAGTTGTTTGTAAACACGTCGGTATTACGGCCATTTTGAAGCTAGACCTGCGAACTTTGGTATTCGGTTCCTCGGTCAGAAGTAAACATTCAGTTATTTTGAAAGTTTAACGCCTATGGGGTGGCATAATGGGTAAAAGGTTTTTTTTTTTTGGAAGCGAGTTATTATTAAAAAACAACTAAAATATTCGGGCGTAAAGGGAAGCGCCGGCACGCCAATCGGAAACCTTAGAGCAGAGAGGAATGTGAGACGACGTCAGCCAATCGCATGCTGACAGCCACTCTCCAGGAGGACAACGCGACGGCAGCGGCCTCTATGGAAAGACATAAGCGCCGCGTGCAACTGGCCACAAGCCAGTTGTACGGCAGCGTCGAGATAGGCAGTTCAAGACCAGCGACTTAGGAATTGCATACAGCGTCGTCCATTGACAGTGACCGGGCCAAATATCTCACGAAATAAGCATCAAACGAAAAAACTACAAACAACGAAACTCTTCTAGCTTGAAGGGGCAAACCAGATGGCGCTATGGTTGGCCCGCTACATGGCGCTGCCATTGGTCAAACGGATATCAACTGCGTTCCTTAAAATACGAAACCCCATTTTTATTACATATTCGTGTAGTACGTAAGGAAATATAAATGTTTCAGTTGGACCACTTTTTTCGCTTTGTGATAGATGGCGCTGTAATAGCCACAAACGTATAGGTACGTGGTATCACATAACATTCCGCCAGTGTGAACGGAATTTGCTTCGTGATACATTACCCGTGTGAAAATGGTCGATATCGTGTTGATGTATGGCTATTGTGATCAAAACGCCCAACGGGCATGTGCTATGTATGCTGCTCGGTATCCTGGACGACATCATCCAAGTGTCCGGACCTTCGCCGGATAGTTACGTTATTTAAGGAAACAGGAAGTGTTCAGCCACGTGTGATACGTCAACCACGACCTGCAACAAATGATGATGCCCAAGTAGGTCTTTTAGCTGCTGTCGCGGCTAATCCGCACATCAGTAGCAGACAAATTGCGCGAGAATCGGGAAGCTCAAAAACGTCGGTACTGAGAATGCTACATCAACATTGATTGCACCCATACCATATTTCTATGTACCAGGAATTGCATGGCGATGACTTTGAACGTCGTGTGCAGTTCTGCCACTGGGCACAAGAGAAATTACGGGACGATGACAGATTTTTTGCACGCGTTCTATTTAGCGACGAAGCGTCATTCACCAACAGCGGTAACGTAAACCGGCATTATATGCACTAATGGGCAACGGAAAATCCACGATGGCTGCTACAACTGGAACATCAGTGACCTTGGCGCACTTATATATGGTGCGGCATTATGGGAGGAACGATAATTGGCCCACGTTTTACCGATGGCAATCTAAATGGTGCAATGTATGCCGATTTCCTATGTAATGTTCTACCGATGTCACTACAAGATGTTTCACTGCATGGCAGATTGGCGATGTACTTCCAACATGTTGGATGTCCGGTGCATAGCTCGCGTGGGGTTGAAGCGGTACTGAATAGCATATTCCATGACAGGTGGATTGGTCATCGAAGCACCATACCGTGGCCCGCTCGTTCACCGGATCTGACGTCCCCGTATTTGTTTCTGTGGGGAAAGTTAGGGGATATTTGCTATCGTGATCCACCGACAACGCCTGACAACGTGCTTCAGCGCATTGTCAATGCATGTGCGAACATTACAGAAGGCGAACTACTCACTGTTGAGTGGAATGTCGTTACACGTATTGACAAATGCATTGAGGTTGATGGACATCATCTTGAGCATTTATTGCATTAATGTGGTATTTACAGGTAATCACGCTGTAACAGCATGCATTCTCAGAATTGGTAAGTTCAGAAAGGTACACGTATCACATTGGAACAACCGAAATAAAATCTTTAAACGTACCTAAGTTCTGTATTTTAATTTAAAAAACCAACTGTTCGTCTAAAACTATGAGGCATATGTTTGTGACTATTACAACGCCATCTATCACAAAGCGAAAAAAGTGGTCCAACTGAAACATTCATATTTCTTTACATAATACACGAATACGTAATAAAAATGGGGGTTCCTATTTAAAATAACGCAGTTGATATCCGATTGACTATCTAGCGGGCCAACCACAGTGCCATTTCGTTTCCCCCTTCAAGCTAGACAAGTTTCGTTCTTTGTAGTTTTTTCGTTGACACTGACTTCGTGAGATATTGGGCCTCGTCACGATCAATGGGCCACCACGTATACTGAAGAACAATGTTTATTTTGTATGTCGCCCTTTGCTTGCAACGCTTCCGTGTTATTGTCAAATTAATGTCACTGTTCATTTCGTAATAAAATTCATTAATACGATTTGTTTGAAAGTTGTCTACCGATCACAGAAAACAGCTTTCCTAGACACCCCACATTCGACGAGCAGATAGGATTCAACATAAAGTATTTTCAGAGCTACATCTATGAAAATCTGTATTTCACTTCTTGGTTACAAATAAGGAAATCTATGCTCCAGTGTATCTGGAAATTTAACCGCTAAAGGGGTGAAATCTTTCATGAAAATATTTCATTGTGAAAGCATTTTTAAAGCTAAATCTATGAAAAATTACTGTTTGGCTTCTCTGTTACAAAAGAAAAATACGTCTTTAAGTGTTTTTGGAAGATTAGTCCCAATTATCACGAATGAAAGTTTTTCAGAATATACTTCGTTACACTCAAAAATTTTTTTAAGCCAAATTTATGAATGCTGATTTTTCACTTTTCGGTTAGATATAATGAAATACGCGTTCAGATGTGAAAGTTCATATGGAAATATTACAGCAAGAACGCAAAAGGCGTGATTAACTAAAACATTGGTTTCCAGGTACCAGAATCGCTTTTGGGTCAGAATTACATTCGGAAGAGACCATGCTTCTATGACCTTAATGGGAGTGAAAAGTTTAGAAATTGGTGGATTTTCTGAACAACTTAAAAATGCGATTAAAGGAAAAGTAGAAAAATCTGTGCAGACATTACTTTCTACGAGAGCCAATCTGTTGACGGGAAGTTAGTCTAGCATAATTCCTTAGAAAGAGATTTTTCTAGTAAGGAAAGGTCCTTATTCTCTCGCTGTGCAACATAAGTATTAATAAAAATTACAAACAAAGCAAAAAAAATTACTGTCTACTCCATTCAACCGGTGCTGCAGCTACTTTTGCAAGTCTAAACGCAAGGGCGCGAAAAACCGACCGGTTAAAACGGATATCGGTATTTTAGTTCTGAGTAACCGCTATTTTTCGGTACCAGAGATGTTGAAAATTGTGCTCCATGACGTCATGTAACAAACCGTTGTTCACTCGACTCCGCAATACGGCGCTTAAGTAATCACGGAAGTAGACAACGCTCCGTTAGAGCTACTGATAGCCTTGGCAGAGCCGACCATGACAGAACTCTTCCATCTGGTGAGCGAGATGTGTGAGACACGTGAAATACCCGCAGACTTTAAGAACAATATACACTCCTGGAAATGGAAAAAAGAACACATTGACACCGGTGTGTCAGACCCACCATAATTGCTCCAGACACTGCGAGAGGGCTGTACAAGCAATGATCACACGCACGGCACAGCGGACACACCAGGAACCGCGGTGCTGGCCGTCGAATGGCGCTAGCTGCGCAGCATTTGTGCACCGCCGCCGTCAGTGTCAGCCAGTTTGCCGTGGCATACGGAGCTCCATCGCAATCTTTAACACTGGTAGCATGCCGCGACAGCGTGGACGTGAACCGTATGTGCAGTTGACGGACTTTGAGCGAGGGCGTATAGTGGACATGCGGGAGGCCGGGTGGACGTACCGCCGAATTGCTCAACACGTGGGGCGTGAGGTCTCCACAGTACATCGATGTTGTCGCCAGTGGTCGGCGGAAGGTGCACGTGCCCGTCGACCTGGGAACGGACCGCAGCGACGCACGGATGCACGCCAAGACCGTAGGATCCTACGCAGTGCCATAGGGGACTGCACCGCCACTTCCCAGCAAATTAGGGACACTGTTGCTCCTGGGGTATCGGCGAGGACCATTCGCAACCGTCTCCATGAAGCTGGGCTACGGTCCCGCACACCGTTAGGCCGTCTTCCGCTCACGCCCCAACATCGTGCAGCCTGCCTCCAGTGGTGTCGCGACAGGCGTGAATGGAGGGACGAATGGAGACGTGTCGTCTTCAGCGATGAGAGTCGCTTCTGCCTCGGTGCCAATGATGGTCGTATGCGTGTTTGGCGCCGTGCAGGTGAGCGCCACAATCAGGACTGCATATGACCGAGGCACACAGCGCCAACACCCGGCATCATGGTGTGGGGAGCGATCTCGTACACTGGCCGTACACCTCTGGTGATCGTCGAGGGGACACTGAATAGTGCACGGTATATCCAAACCGTCATCGAACCCATCGTTCTACCATTCCTAGACCGGCAAGGGAACTTGCTGTTCCAACAGGACAATGCACGTCCGCATGTATCCCGTGCCACCCAACGTGCTCTAGAAGGTGTAAGTCAACTACCCTGGCCAGCAAGATCTCCGGATCTGTCCCCCATTGAGCATTTTTGGGACTGGATGAAGCGTCGTCTCACGCGGTCTGCACGTCCAGCACGAACGCTGGTCCAACTGAGGCGCCAGGTGGAAATGGCATGGCAAGCCGTTCCACAGGACTACATCCAGCATCTCTACGATCGTCTCCATGGGAGAATAGCAGCCTGCATTGCTGCGAAAGGTGGATATACACTGTACTAGTGCCGACATTGTGCATGCTCTGTTGCCTGTGTCTATGTGCCTGTGGTTCTGTCAGTGTGATCATGTGATGTATCTGACCCCAGGAATGTGTCAATAAAGTTTCCCCTTCCTGGGACAATGAATTCACGGTGTTCTTATTTCAATTTCCAGGAGTGTAATAATTCCAATTCCATAGAAAGCAGGTATTGACAGGTGTGAAAATTACGGAATTATCAGTTTGATAAGTCACGGTTGCAAAATACTAACATGAATGCTTTACAGAAGAATGGAAAAAAAACTGGTAGAAGACGATCTCGGGGAAGATCAGTTTGGATTCCGGAGAGCCGCGCGGGATTAGCCGAGCGGTTTAAGGCGCTACAGTGATGGACTGTGCGGCTGGTCCCGGCGGAGGTTCGGGTCCTCCCTCGGGGTGTGTGTGTTTGTCCTTAGGGTAATTTAGGGACTGATGACCTTAGAAGTTAAGTCCCGTAAGATTTCACTCACATTGAACATTTTTTTTATTCCGGAGAAATGCAGAAATACGCGAAGCAATACTGATCCTACGACTTCTCATAGAAGACAGGTTAAGGAAAAATAAACCTACGTTTATAGCATTTGTAGAGTCAGTGAAGTGAAGAGGAAGGAAGACAAGGATTTCTGGTCAGATGAGAATCGGGTAATATCACCAGCAGCAGAAAATGGTATAACAGGTGTAAGATTCGTTATGAAGAGGAAGGTAGGGCAGAGGGTGTGTTACTGTGAACAGTTCAGTGACCGGGTTGTTCTAATCAGAATCGACAGCAGACCAACACCGACAACGATAGTTCAGGTATACATGCCGACGTCGCAAGCTGAAGGTGAACTGATAGGGAAAGTGTATGAGGATATTGAAAGGGTAATGCAGTATGTAAAGGGGGACGAAAATCTAATAGTCATGGGCTACTGGAATGCAGTTGTAGGGGAAGGAGTAGAAGAAAAGGTTACAGGAGAATATGGGCTTGGGACAAGGAATGAAAGAGGAGAAAGATTAATAGAGTTCTGTAACAAGTTTCAGCTAGTAATAACGAATACCCTGTTCAAAAATCACAAGAGGAGGAGGTATACTTGGAAAAGGCCGGGAGATACGGGAAGATTTCAATTAGATTACATCATGGTCAGACAGAGATTCCGAAATCAGATACTGGATTGTAAGGCGTACCCAGGAGCAGATATAGACTCAGATCACAATATAGTAGTGATGAAGAGTAGGCTGAAGTTCAAGACATTAGTCAGGAAGAATCAATACGCTAAGAAGTGGGATACGGAAGTTCTAAAGACGAGATACGTTTGAAGTTCTCTAACGCTATAGATACAGCAATAAGGAATAGCGCAGTAGGCAACACAGTTGAAGAGGAATGGACGTCTCTAAAATGGGCCATCACAGAAGTTGGGAAGGAAAACATAGGTACAAAGAAGGTAGCTGCGAAGAAACCATGGGTAAAAGAAGAAATACTTCAGCTGATTGATGAAAGGAGGAAGTGCAAACATGTTCCGGGAAAATCAGGAATACAGAAATACAAGTGGCTGAGGAAAGAAATAAATAGGAAGTGCAGGGAAGCTAAGACGGAATGGCTGCAGGAAAAATGTGAAGACATCGAAAAAGATATGATTGTCGGAAGGACAGACTCAGCATACAGGAAAGTCAAAACAACCTTTGGTGACATTAAAAGCAACGGTGGTAACATTAAGAGTGCAACGGGAATTACACTGTTAAATGCAGAGGAGAGAGCAGGTAGGTGGAAAGAATACATTGAAAGCCTATATGAGGGTGAAGATTTGTCTGATGTGATGGAAGAAGAAACAGGAGTCGATTTAGAAGAGATAGGGGATCCAGTATTAGAATCGGAAATTAAAAGAGCTTTAGAGGACTTACGGTCAAATAAGGCAAAAGGGATAGACAACATTCCATCAGAATTTCTAAAATCATTAGGGGAAGTGGCAACAAAACGACTATTCACGTTGGTGTGTAGAATATATGAGTCTGGCGACATACCATCTGACTTCCGGAAAAGCATCATACACCCAATTCCGAAGACGGCAAGAGCTGACAAGTACGAGAATTATCGCACAATCAGCTTAACAGCTCATGCATCGAAGCTGCTTACAAGAATAATACACAAAAGAATGGAAAAGGCAATTGAGAATGCGCTAGGTGACGATCAGTTTGGCTTTAGGAAAAGTAACGGCACGAGAGAGGCAATTCTGACGTTACAGCTAATAATGGAAGCAAGGCTAAAGAAAAATCAAGACATGTTCATAGGATTTGTCGACCTGGAAAAAGCGTTCGACAATATAAAGTGGTGCAAGCTGTTCAAGATTCTGAAAAAAGTAGGGGTAAGCTATAGGGAGAGACGGGTCATATACAATATGTACAACAACCAAGAGGGAATAATAAGAGTGGACGATCAAGAACGAAGTGTTCGTATTAAGAAGGGTGTAAGACAAGGCTGTAGCCTTTCGCCCCTACTCTTCAATCTGTACATCGAGGAAGCAATGATGGAAATAAAAGAAAGGTTCAGGAGTGGAATTAAAATACAAGGTGAAAGGATATCGATGATACGATTCGCTGATGACACTGCTATCCTGAGTGAAAGTGAAGAAGAATAAAATGATCTGCTGAACGGAATGAACAGTCTAATGAGTACACAGTATGGTTTGAGAGTAAATCGGAGAAAGACGAAGTTAATGAGAAGTAGTAGAAATGAGAACAGCGAAGTCAATGAAGTTAAGGAATTCAGCTACCTAGGCAGTAAAATAAACAATGACGGACGGAGCAAGGAGGACATCAAAAGCAGACTCGCTATGGCAAAGAAGGCATTTCTGGCCAAGAGAAGTCTACTAATATCAAATACCGGCCTTAATTTGAGGAAGAAATTTCTGAGGATGTACGTCTGGAGTACAGCATTGTATGGTAGCGAAACATGGAGTGTGGGAAAACCGGAACAGAAGAGAATCGAAGCATTTGAGACGTGGTGCTATAGACGAATGTTGAAAATAAGGTGGACTGATAAGGTAAGGAATGAGGAGGCTCTACGCAGAATCGGAGAGGAAAGGAAAGGAATATGTGGAAAACACTGATAAGGAGAAGGGACAGGATGATAGGACATCTGCTAAGACATGAGGGAATGACTTCCATGGTACTAGAGGGAGCTGTAGAGGGCAAAAACTGTAGAGGAAGACAGAGATTGGAATACGTCAAGCAAATAATTGAGGACGTAGGTTGCAAGTGTACTCTGAGATGAAGAGGTTAGCACAGGAAAGGAATTCGTGGCGGGCCGCATCAAACCAGTCAGTAGACTGATGACAAAAAAAAAAAAAAAAGAGTTAGAGAAAGGTTTTGACAATATTGACTGGAATACTCTCAAATTCTAAAGGGGGCAGGGACAAAATACAGTGACCGAAAGGCTATATACAATTTGTACAGAAACCAGATGGCAGTTATGAGTCGAGGGACACGAAAGGGAAGCAGTGTTTGAGAAGGGAGTGGCCCATGTGTGACTCGTGTTCATGCCATCTCTCTCTTTTTACTTTCTGTTTTTACCGTACTGCCACCTCGTTTTGTTAATTCAATTGTGTTACTGAGTTGCTTGTCCGTGAGCGGCAGCAGCAGCGCTTATCGATATATGCCCCATGTAGTGTCCCTTTTGCAATATTCACTATTATCGAGGTGAAACATAAATAAAAATGACTGTATGTGACTCAAAATGAACTGCAAACACCGATTTATCTAACACTAACTGTAAAAATATAGAATATAGATCGATAAATGCAGAAAAGACATTATTTTTATTGTATGAGATTGTAATGTGTAAGTAACCAAAAGAAATATTATCTTTGTAAGAATATAAAATACAATGCAATGGTCATTCTTCTGATTAGTCTGTTTTGTTCTGTTTGTTCTGGTGTTATCTGGAATAAGGTACGCAAGCAATTGTGCTGCGCCAGCATTTGTTTCTGTCGTAACGTAATTGCAAATATTTAATGGTGTAAACTGTGTCCTAGTAAGAATATATTAGTATAAAGTGATATCCGTGTGTTATTTCAAGAACCTACGCCACATTTATCTTATGAAAAGAATATATAATGACAATTATGTAGCATGTTTCCATTTGCTGCGGAGCTAGTAACAGTGATCTTTGACTGTTAGCATTTAGCCGCCATTACGCGGTACATTCATTTTTTTTTTTTTTTTTCACAGCGCAATGTCTGATAGCCGGAGCGGAAGAAATTATGTAAAAATATTCAGTGATATTAATTGAAGGAATCCAGTGAAATAATTTTATTAAAACTTGTCTATTTTCTGTGATAGTAATAATTTCAGGTCAGTGAACTGGAGCTGACTAATACCCCAGATCATTACGTGATCTGGGTTAATACTACGCTGTTGCATTCACAGTAATTTGTGGGGACCCTGGCGCTCGATGAAACCAGAGATAATGCGTAACTGGCAACCTACGAAATTCATTATTTTGCTTATTATACCTCTTTTGCATTTTTTTGAAAGCTAAACGTAAAAAAATAACTTCACTAAAAATCAGTAACAGATCACGATAAATCAAAGGACAAACAAAATAAAATAAATAGTATACATTACTTTTTTAAGAGATATAATGCCCGCCGTATTATCTCTGCTGGACTGCTAATACCTCCCGGTTGTCGTGTGCTGAAAAGTTACCCTCCTAACAACTTTGATCCTCCCCTACCACATCCTGTGTTTTATCCTTAGGGCACGCTCTCTCCCTTCTCTGCCTCCCCCCTTCCTGCTTCCCTCCTCGTCCGAGGGCTTCCCCTACCCCCCTCCCTTCTCTCCTCTCCCTCCCATCTCCTCTGCTACTGGCATCCCCCCCCTCGCCCCTCCCTCGTCCCCCACCTTTCCCATTTGGCAGGTCCTCCGACTCGTACACGTACAGTGAACATTCGCGCGCCAGACATCATCGCCATCGGTTCTTTGTGTGTGCCGTTGTGTTAGTGCTTTAGTATTTCACTGCTCACGTTCCATCGTTCATGTGTCATTTCAGTCATCAGTGTTTGTGTACAAGTGCTGAACGTATTTTATTTTACTACACCAGTGAATGGCTCCATGTTTTATTAATCATGTGCCTACAGTGTTTTGTCGCTCATTATTTTTTGTTTTTCTATGTCTTCCTTGTGTTCTCTATGTATAATCTGTGGCCGAAGAGCGGCGTAACATTGCCACTGCCGTCCTACCTTTGTATAAGGTAGAAATAAAGAAAAAAAGTGCTGAGAAGTTAGTTTGTATCTGGCAGGGAGTTGCAACGCACCAGAAGTGGAGTACCCACCTGGCATCGGGACAGTTGGGACGCGGCAGGAGTCAGTCAGGTTGAAGCTGCAGTGAGGTTCGGAAAGCCATGACTCGCCCGACCGTTGTCAGCACACATGGCTTCAATAGGGGCGGTCTCGGTAGATCGCAGGTTGGTCGTCTTACTCGACTGCCCAGTTATTTTAGTGCTGTCTCCGTGCTGATGTGTAGCAGTTGGTCGGTTGGCGCAGTCGTGACCTAGCACCAGTGGGGTATGCAGTATCGGGAAGGTGCGGATAGCCATCACTTGCCGGACGATTGCCGGCACACATGTTTTCAGCGAGACGACTTTGGTTGACTGTCGGTCGGTCGTCTTGTTAGTTGACGTGTATCTGGCCGGCAATTAACTGTGTGCGCTAATTCATAGTCCTCATGCAAATGTTTGTGGGGCTGTCTGTAGTTTATGTGATTTTCACTGACAAGTTTATTTTAGTGTTGACGGTGTACTGCCTATGAGCTAGTCGGTCGTTTGATTAAACAACATGGGTTTTTGGGTCGTCCACCCCTTATGGTCTAGGATCCATTCTTGTTTGGTTGCACAGTCTCAGTGGAATTTTGTTGCAAGTATGGAGCGGTGGAGCGGAACTCGCCTTGAGCATTGATCTGTTGACGGTCTGTCAGTTGGGTTGCCGTCGGATTGTGGACGGTTGAGCCGACTGCCTGTCTCCCCTAAGCGAACATTAATATTTGAAGTGCAGACTGACCCCTGGAAACTTCTGAGGGCCGCTGGCTATACTGCCTTTTTTTTTATTGGTGTTTGATTCTGCATTTTAATGGCTCATAGCTGATGGTTTGAATTTGTATGCTTTTAGTTTCGTTTTAAATAATGGGCCTTCAGCCTCACTTAAAATACTCTTTTGGTTAAAGCTTTGCTCATTCTCTTTTGAAAGTTTATTGTAGTTGTGTTTTTCAATCATGGGCCTTCAGCCTTCTTAAAATTAAAATTCCTTACTTGCTAAGTCTTAGTTTGTTTGGGCCTTCAGCCTCACTTAAATTTTTTTCTGGTTAAAGCTTTGGGCCTTCTGCCTTTTGAAAATTTATTGTAGTTGTGTGTTTCAATTATCAGCCTTCACCCGTCTCAAACTTTACATTGCTTACTTGTTAAATCTTAGAGTGTTTGGGACAATAGCCTCACTTTAAAAAAAATTATTTAAGGATAAGGCCTTGGGCTTTCTGCCTTGTAAACATTTATTGTAGCTGTGTTTTGAATCATCGGCCTTCAGCCGTTTTAAAAGTAAAATTCCCTATTGTTAAGTCTTAGATTGTTGGAGGCCTTCAGCCTCCGTTTTTTTAAAATTATTTAAGGATAAAAGCTTTGGGCCTTCTGCGTTTGAAAATTTGTTATAGTTCTGTTTTTAAATCATGGGCCTTCAGTCGTTTTAAAGAGGTTGTACACTTAAGCAATAAGATTGTGTGACATATTCAGTCGATAGTTTAGCTCGCAAATTTGCGCTGTAATGTTTGGGCAACTAAATAAAGTTATATGTGTTCGAGGGTAACTAAAAGGCGCTCATTTTTTGCCCCTTTCCACAATTCCAACTGCCTGTTCCGTCCTGCGGATTTAACCAGGCGCTTCAGGAAGTAAGACAGAGTTGTAGCCTCTCCCCAATGTTATTCAATCTTCATAGTGAGCAAGGCGTAAAGGAAACAGATCAAAAATTTGAAGTTGGAATTAAAGTTCAGGGAGAAGAAATAAAAACTTTGAGGTTTGCCGATGACGTTGTACTTCTGTCAGAGACAGTAAAGGACCTGGCAGGGCAGCTGAATGGACTGGGCAGTGTTTTGAAAGGAGGATATAAGATGAACACCAACAAAAACAAAATATAATGGAATGTATTCAAATTTAAATGATGTGATGCTGCGGCGAATTAGATATAAGATGTAGATTGGCAGTGGCAAGAAAAGCGTTTATGGAGTAAAGTTGTTAACACCGAGAATAGATTTAAGTGTCAGGAAGACTTTTAAGTATTTGCATGGTGTGTAGCCATGTATGGAAGTGAAACATGGGCGGTAAATAGTTTAGACAAGAACAGAAGCTTTCGAAATGTGGTGCTACAGAAGAATGCTGAAGATTAGATGATTAGATCACGTTACTAATGAGGAGTTACTGGATAGAAATAGGGAGAAATGTGTGGTACAACCTGACTAGAAAAAGGAATCGGTTGCCAGGACACATTCTGAGGCATCAAGGGGGAATTTAGTACTGGAGGGAAGCGTGGAGGATAAAAATCGTAGAGGGTGAGCCGAGGTAAAATTTGCTGTTTTGAAGAGCGCGCCGCAGCGCGTGGTGTGAAGCAGTCGCCCTCCGTTTCTGGCGGTGGCGCCGCTGTGGCAGTCGCAGCTTTGGTGTCTCCCTCTGGTGGGAAAGGGGAGAGGTTGCAGGTTGCCTGCTCACGGGCATTTAAGGGGCGCTGGGAACTGAGCATTGGTCAGCCTGTCAGTCGGGGCGAGTCTGGTCAATTGGTCAGCCGGGTCAGTGTGGGGCACTCAGTGTCTGGCGTCCGGAGTCCTAGTATGGTTTAGGCCGCCAGTCTGCTCGAGTTTGCTCAGGCAATGGGCATTGGCGGTTGGATCTATCGGTTGGTCGGTCGCGCACTGAGACACGAGATGACTTGTCCGCCTCAAGCGTCGGCGCACGTGAGGTCGCCACGTGATTCCAGAGGGCCGCGGCGTATAGCGAGGGGTAGTGGACGAGAGCAGCAGGAGTCAACCCACGACGTCAGTCTGGCCGGCGCGAGCTGCGACGCCGTGAGACGGGAGATCGGCGCGCCTTCCTGCGTCCGCTGGAGCGGCTGGCAGCGGACGGTTCGGGAGAGCGACTTGGGGGTGCTGCGCCAGGTCTTCGCCAGACATCGCAGTTTATTACAAGTTAAGTGATTCGTGATATGTTGTTTCATCTACTTGTTAAATATTACTTTTCTTGGTCAGTCTCTCGTCCCCAGCTTGCTCGTATCTCTCTCGTCCGCATTTCTTAGGCAGTTAGTGTCTGTCTGTCTGTCGGTCTGCCGTACGTTAGTAGCTGCCTCTGTCATGTCTGTCGGATTCAGTGCGTTAACGAATTTATTGCTTAAGGTGTAAAGGCCGAATTCCTGTAACGTGTTTTTATCTTGTCTATCACCTTCAGAGGTGATATATGTGTAATGTAGAGCATGTTGATACATTTTATGTAGAACTGCATTTCATGGATTTTGTTTATAAAGTTGTTTATAAAGTTGCCACCCTTAAACTCCATAAGAGTTCTTTTAAAACCAAGTTGCACTTTCGGTGGCAAATAATTTTTAATGTGAGTGTTTTGTACCATTTCCGTCCCTCTTACGGGGTGCATAATTTGTGTGTTTGTCTGAGTTGTCAAAATTTTTAAAGTAATCTGGTGTGTTGCAGATTTGCACCAGTCTAGTCTTTCACACGTTGTTCTAAACGGTCGTGACTATGGCCGTGTTAAAAGCGAGAGGCAAGGTACTCAGCCCGAAAGCTCATACTACAAAAAAAATGTTATTTCTACCTCTGAGTAAATTGTAACTTGATATTTACAGGGTGCTTTCTGATTATAATTTTAAAACTGTTTTAAAAAAGGAGACTTTTAGAAATAACAATTCCATTTAGTAAAAAAAATTATTTTGATCTTCAGTTACCCACTGACAACTACTTCCACGCTCACATAGTGTGATTAAATGTGTTAATGTTCCTGATGTATCGCCAGTAAATAACGTAAATTCTTTAACAAAACATTTTGAATGAAAGTAAATTCACCGTTCAGAGGGAAACCAAGAGATGAATACAGTAAGCAGATTCAGAAGGATGTAGGTTGCAGTAGGTACTGGTAGATGATGAGTTTTGCACAGGATAGAAATATATGGTTCAAATGGCTCTGAGCACTATAGGACTCAACTGCTGTGGTCATCAGTCCCCTAGAACTTAGAACTATTTAAACCTAACTAACCTAAGGACATCACACACATCCATGCCCGAGGCTGGATTCGAACCTGCGACCATAGCGCACAGGATAGAGTAGCGTGAGTGATACATCAAACCTGTCTTTGTACTGAAGGCCACACATCAATCACATGTCGAGAAACGCAGCGAACGCTGGAAAGAATAAGTTTTCTTTTATTTGCCTTTTTAATTTAACATTTTGATTCTATGTTTCTCCAAGCTGACACAGTGAGACTTTTACTACAGGAAAAAACAGGAATAAAATACCGAAAATCGGTTATTTCAGCGTTTTTACGAGGTGCATTCAAGTTCTAAGGCCTCCCATTTTTTTTCTAATTAACTACTCCCCCGAAATCGATGAAACTGGCGTTACTTCTCGACGTAATCGCCCTGCAGACGTACACATATTTCACAACGCTGACGCCGTGATTCCATGGCAGCGGCGAAGGCTTCTTTAGGAGTCTGTTTTGACCACTGGAAAATCGCTGAGGCAATAGCGGCACGGCTGGTGAATGTGCGGCCATAGAGACTGTCTTTCATTGTTGGATAAAGCCAAAAGTCACTAGGAGCCAGGTCAGGTGAGTAGGGAGCATGAGGAATCACTTCAGAGTTGGTATCACGGAGAAACTGTTGCTTAACATTAGCTCGATATGCTGGTGCGTTGTCTCGGTGAAACAGCACACGCGCAGCCCTTCCCGGACATTTTTGTTGCAGTGCAGGAACGAATTTGTTCTTCGAAACATTTTCGTAGGATGCTCCTGTTACCGTAGTGCAATTTGGAACGCAATGGGTGAGGATTACGCCCTCGCTGTCCCAGAACATGGACACCATCATTTTTTCAGCACTGGCGGTTACCCGAAATATTTT
Source organism: Schistocerca gregaria (assembly GCF_023897955.1). Taxonomy (NCBI): domain Eukaryota; kingdom Metazoa; phylum Arthropoda; class Insecta; order Orthoptera; family Acrididae; genus Schistocerca; species Schistocerca gregaria. Next base: position 65,503,768 of record NC_064930.1, on the reverse strand, counting down.
TGGTGGCGGTGAATCTGTGTGCTTCCATTGAGCTGACTTGCGCTTTGTTTCTGGATTGGAAAATGGCATCCACGTCTCATCCATCGTCACAACCGACGAAAAGAAAGTCCCATTCGTGCTGTCGTTGCGCGTCAACATTCCTCGGCAACATGCCACACGGGCAGCCGTGTGGTCGTCCAACAGCATTCGTGGCACCCACCTGGATGACACTTTTCGCATTTTCAGGTCGTCATGCAGGACTGTGTGCACAGAACCCACAGAAATGCCAACTCTGGAGGCGATCTGTTCAACAGTCATTCGGCTATCCCCCAAAACAATTCTCTCCACTTTCTCGATCGTGTCGTCACACCGGCTTGTGCACGCCCGATGTTGTTTCGGTTTGTTCTCACACGATGTTCTGCATTCATTACGCCGGCACGGTAGCTCAGCGTCTTTGGTCATAGGGTTAACTGCCCTCTGTAATAAAAAAAACTGAGTGACTGGATCAATAATGAACTTCAACGGCCGTCAGGGGACGTCCGCCATGAACAATTACAACCAACTATAACGAACAAAATGAGGTTAAGACTGTCGCACCCACGAACACACTTTCGACACATCCGTAACTCCATCACCACGTGTCTCCTTCAACTGTCGATGAATTTAATTGGTTTCGCACCACGCAAATTCAGAAAACGAATGATTGCACACTGTTCGAGTGAGGAAAACGTCGCCATTTTAAGTATTTAAAACAGTTCTCACTCTCGCCGCTGGCGGCAAAATTCCATCTGCCGTACGGTGCTGCCATCTCTGGGACGTACTGACAACGAACGCGGCCTCGTTTTAAAACAATGCGCATGTTTCTATCTCTTTCCAGTCCGGAGAAAAAAATAATCGCTGGCCTTAGAACTTGAATGCACCTCGTAACATCCAGGTTAAACTGACGTGGCAAGAAAAGCGACGTAAACGTGTTGTTGTTTGAGCGATCGCCGTCGTCCGCAGGTGCTCCACGATGGCGGGCCACGCGGAGTGGAGCGGTGACGTCAGCGCCTGTTATTACGGCAGAGCCCTGGCGCAGCTATCTCACAGTCTCGTGGCGAGCGAAATGCCGCGCGCGGGTCGCAGCAGAGGCCGGGCAAAGGCAGACAAAGCCAAAGGCAGAGGTCTGGCCGCAGCTGTTAGCCAAACAGAGAGCAGAGAGGGGGTCGGCTTTCCATATGCGGTGCGCCTCGCGGCTCCGCTTCAAAAGCTCGACGCCGTCAAACAGTCGGCATAAGTCTCGCTGTCTGTCGCGGCCCGTGTAGCCGACGCACCTGTGCCCGTCAACCATATTCCGCAGTCTGCGTCACATACACCTGCGTTTATACTCCGCAAAGCCACTTCACAGTGCACGGCAAAAGCGTACTATATATAGATACAGGATGGTCCGTTGGTCGAGACGGGGCCAAATATCTCACGAAATAAGCGTCAAACGGAAAAACTACAGAGTACGAAACTCGTCTAGCTTGAAAGGGGAAACCACATGGTGCTATGGTTGGCACTCTAGATGGCGCTGCCATAGGTCAAACGCATATCAACTGAGTTTCTTTTTTTTTTTTTTTAAATAGGAACGCCCATTTTTATTACATATTCGTGTAGTGCGCAAAGAAATATGAATTTTCTGCTGGACCACTTTTTTCGCTTTGTGACAGACTGTAGCAGTCACAAACATATGGCTCACAATATTAGACGAACAGTTGGTAACAGGTAGGGTTTTTAAATTAAAATACAGAACGTAGGTACGTTCGAACATTTTATTTCTGTTGTTCCAATGTGATACACGGACCTTTGTGAACTTATCATTTATGAGAACGTATTACCGAACTATCAGTCACAGCTGCAAAATACTAACACGAATTCTTTACAGACGAATGGAAAAACTGGTAGAAGCGGACCTTGCGGAAGATCAGTTTGGATTCCGCAGAAATGTTGGAACACGTGAGGCAATACTAACCTTACGACTTATCTTAGAAGAAAGATTAAGAAAAGGCAAACCTACGTTTCTATTTGTAGACTTAGAGAAAGCTTTTGACAATGTTGACTGGAATACTCTCTTTCAAATTCTAAAGGTGGCAGGGGTAAAATACAGGGAGCGTAAGGCTATTTACAATCTGTACAGAAACCAGATGGCAGTTATAAGAGTCGAGGGACATGAAAGGAAGCAGTGAAGGGAGTGAGACAGGGTTATAGCCTCTCCCCGATGTTATTCAATATGTATATTGAGCAAGCAGTAAAGGAAACAAAAGAAAAATTCGGAGTAGGTATTAAAATTCACGGAGAAGAAATAAAAACTTTGAGGTTCGCCGATGACATGGTAATTTTGTCAGAGACAGCAAAGGACTTGGAAGAGCAGTTGAACGGAATGGACAGTGTCTTAAAAGGAGGATATAAGTTGAACATCAACAAAAGCAAAACGAGGATAATCGAATATAGTCAAATTAAATCGGGTGATGCTGAGGGAATTAGATTAGGAAATGAGACACCTAACGTAGTAAAGGAGTTTTGCTACTTAGGTAGTAAAATAACTGATGATGGTCGAAGTAGAGAGGATATAAAATGTAGACTGGCAATAGCAAGGAAAGCGTTTGTGAAGAAGACAAACTTGTTAACATTGAGTATAGATTTAATGGTCAGGAAGTCGTTTCTGAAAGTATTTGTATGGAGTGTAGCCATGTATGGAAGTGAAACATGGACAATAACTAGTTTGGACAAGAAGAGAATAGAAGCTTTGGAAATGTGGTGCTACAGAAGAATGCTGAAGATTAGATGGGTAGATCACATAACTAATGAGGAAGTGTTGAATAGAATTGGGGAGAAGAGGAGTTTGTGGCACTACTTGACAAAAAGAAGGGACCGGTTGGTAGGACATGTTTTGAGGCATCAAGGGATCACAAATTTAGCATTGGAGGGCAGCGTGGAAGGTAAAAATCGTAGAGGGAGACCAATAGATGAATACACTAAGCAGATTCAGAAGGATGTAGGTTGCAGCAAGTACTGGGAGATGAAGAAGCTTGCACAGGATAGAGTAGCATGGAGAGCTGCATCAAACCAGTCTCAGGACTGAAGACCATAACAACAACACGCTGTTACAGCGTGATTACCTGTAAATACCACACTAATGCAATAAATGCTCAAAATGATGTCCGTCAACCTCAATGCATTTGGCAATAAGTGTAACGACATTCCTCTCAACAGCGAGTAGTTCGCCTTCCGTAATGTTCGCACATGCATTGACATTGCGCTGACGCATGTTGTCAGGCGCTGTCGATGGATCACGATAGCAAATATGATTCAACCTTTCCCACAGAGAGAAACCCGGGGATGTCAGATCCGGTGAACGTGAGGGCCACGGTATGGTGCTTCGACGACCAATCCACCTGTCATGAAATATGCTATTCAATACCGCTTCAACCGCACGCGAGCTATGTGCAGGACATCCATCATGGTGGAAGTACATCGCCATTCTGTCATGCAGTGAAACATCTTGTAGTAACATCGGTACAACATTACGTAGAAAATCAGCATACATTGCACCATTTCGATTGCCATCGATAAAATGGGGGCCAATTATCCTTCCTCCCATAATGCCGCACCATACATTAACCCGCCAAGGGCGCTGATGTTCCACTTGTCGCAGCCATCGTGGATTTTCCGGTGCCCAATAGTGCATATTATACCGGTTTACGTTACCGCTGTTGGTGAATGACGCTTCGTCGCTAAATAGAACGCGTGCAAAAAATCTGTAATCGTCCCGTAATTTCTCTTCTGCCCAGTGGCAGAACTTTACACGACGTTCAAAGTCATCGCCATGCAATTCCTGGTGCATAGAAATATGGTACGGGTGCAATCGATGTTTATATAGCATTCTCAACGCCGACGTTTTTGAGATTCCCGATTCTCGCGCATTTTGTCTGCTACTGATGTGCGGATTAGCCGCGACAGCAGCTAAAACACCTACTTGGACATCATCATTTGTTGCAGGTCGTGGTTGACGTTTCACACGTGGCTGAGCACTTCCTGTTTCCTTAAATAACGTAAGTATCCGGCGAACGGCCCGACACTTGGATGATGTCGTCCAGGATACCGAGCAGCATACATAGCACACGCCCGTTGGGCATTTTGATCACAGTAGCCGTACATCAACACGATATCGACCTTTTCCGCAATTGGTAAACGGTCCATTTTAACACGGGTAATGTATCTCGAAGAAAATACCGTCCGCCATGGCGCAATGTTACGTGATACCACGTACTTACATGTTTGTGAGTATTACAGCGCCATCTACTACAAAGCAAAAAAATCGTCCAACTAAAACATTCATATTTGTTTACGTACTACACGAATATGTAATAAAAATGGGGTTCCTACTTAAAAAAAATCGCAGTTGATACCCGTTCGACTTAAGGGAGCGCCATCTAGCGGGCCAGCCATAGTGCCTTCTGGTTTCCCGCTTCAAGCTAGACAAGTTTCGTTCTTTGTAGTTTTTTCGTTTGATGCTTATTTCGTGAGATATTTGGCCCACCGCGGAGTTGCTGAAAATCGTTATTCACAGCAAGAAATTGCTGAAAGAATGAGAGTATCACAGATAACTGCCAAAGAATCAGGTTTTCAGTGCAGAAACCTGGTGAATACAAGACAAAACAGGGAAAGTAAACGCGGATGTAAAAGAAAAATCAGTCCTAGAACAATTGGAATACTTACAAACATGGCAACAATGAACCGCCGGCCGCTGTGGCCGAGCGGTTCTAGGCGCATCAGTCTGTAACCGCGCAACCGCTACGGTCGCAGGTTCGAATCCTGCCTCGGCATGAATGTGTGTGGTGTCCTTAGGTTAGTTAGGTTTAAGTAGTTCTAAGTTCTACGGGACTGATGACCTCAGAAGTTAAGTCGCATAGTGCTCAGAGCCATTTCAAACATTTTTGAGCAGTGAACCATAAACTTACTTCTGCAGACACGAGCCCTTAGCTGAAAGGTTTGAGTGGTGAAGTTTCACCCGTGACAAGGAGGAGGAGGCTGTATGAATGCGATTTAAAGGCATGCCGGCCAAGGAAAAAACAGAAAATTACACCCGCCACGAAAACGAAAAGATTGCAGTGGGCTAAACAACTTCGGGAGTGGACAAGTGAGGACAGGGCTAAGGTACGTGGAATGACATGGCAAATTAAGTGGGTCTCTAAAGTTAGGAGTTTTGCCTTGAAATTGTGATGTTTTATCGAGACTTAAGAAATGCACACTTGAATTTTGGGGCTGTTGAGGTCTCCTATGGTAATATTCCCATCATTTTGTACCTTGCAATTTTGTACACATGCTTCAGGTATGATTCAGCGACGAATCTGCATTCACTGTGATGGAAGAAAGCAGAGAACAGTTCAAAGTTGAGTGAGTGCAGATATGCGTGAAGCATCCAACGTCCTTTACGGTCTGGACTATGATGTCCGTCAAAGGTCCTCGGAGATGCCACATGTTTCAAGGGACACTGAGGCAAGAAAAACAAAAAATCCTTGAAAAGGAACTTTTCCCCTAAATAAATGCGTGGATTCCTAATAATGATAATTTTTTTTTTTTTTGCATGATGGGGCACCTTGCCTCAATGCCAAAAGTGTTTAAAGTACTTGGAAATAAATCAGGTGAAAGAGTTGCCCAGTCCAGGCAATAGCCCTGATATGAATCCAATTGAAAATTTATGGGCTATTGTGAAACAGAGGATAAGGAAATTTACAATAACCGCCAATCAAGGTCTCATGCAGAAACTGGAGGAAATCTGGTAATATGACAATGACATGAAAATTTCATGTGTAAAGTTACTAAAAGCTGTGCCAATCAGATAAAAATGGTGATTAAGAACAAAGGCATGCAAGTATTGAATGTACAAATACACTACTGGCCATTAAAATTGCTACGCCAAGAAGAAATGCAGATGATAAACGGGTATTCATTGGACAAATATATTACACTAGAACTGACATGTGATTACAGTTTCACGCAATTTGGGTGCATAGATCCTGACAAATCAGTAACCAGAACAACCACCTCTGGCCGTAATAACAGCCTTGATACGCCTGGGCATTGAGTCAAACAGAACCTGGATGTCGTGTACAGGTACAGCTGCCCATGCAGCTTCAACACGATACCACAGTTCATCAAGAGTAGTGACTGGCGTATTGTGACGAACCAGTTGTTCGGCCACCATTGACTGGACGTTTTCAACTGGTGAGACATCTGGAGAATGTGCTGGCCAGGGTAGCAGTCGAACTTGTTCTGTGTCTAGAAAGGCCCGTACAGGACCTGCAACATGCGGTCGTGCATTATCCTGCTGAAATGTAGGATTTTGCAGGGATCGAATAAATCGTAGATCCACAGTTCGTAACACATCTGCAATGTAACGTCCACTGTTCAAAGTGCCGTCAATGCGAACAAGAGGTGACCGAGACGTGTAACCGATGGCACCCCATACCATCACGTCGGGTGACACGCCAGTATGGCGATGAAGAATACACGCCTCTAATGGGCGTTCACCGCGATGTCACCAAACACGTATGCGACCATGATGATGCTGTAAACAGAACCTGGATTCATCCGAAAAAGTGAAGTTTTGCCACCCAGGTTCGTCGTCGAGTACACCACCGCAGGCGCTCCTGTCTGTGATGCAGCGTCAAGGGTAACAGCAGACACGGTCTCCGAGCTGATAGTCCGTGCTGCTGCAAACGTCGTCGAACTGTTCGTGCAGATGGTTGTTGTCTTGCAAACGTCCCCATCTGTTCACTCGGGGTTCGAGACGTGGCTGCACGATCCGGTACAGCCGTGCGGATAAGATGTCTGTCATCTCGACTGCTAGTGATACGAGGCCGTTAGGATCCAGCACGGCGTTCCGTATTACCCTCCTGAACCCACCGATTCCATATTCTGCAAACAGTCATTGGATCTCAACCAACGCGGGCAGCAATGTCGCGATACGATAAACTGCAATCGCGATAGGCTACAATCCGACCTTTATCAAAGTCGGAAACGTGATGGTACGCGTTTTTCCTCCTCACACGAGGCATCACAACAACGTTTCACCAGGCAACGACGGTCAATTGCGGTTTGTGTATGAGAAATCGGTTGGAAACTTTCCTCATGTCAGCACGTTGTAGGTGTCGCCACCGGCGCCAACCTTGTGTGAATGCTCTGAAAAGCGAATCATTTGCATATCACAGCATCTTCTTGCTGTCGTTTAAATTTCGCGTCTGTAGCACGTCATCTTCGTGGTGTAGCAATTTTAAGGGCCAGGAGTGTAAGATGACGCTACCATCAAACTTGGATATAGTCTGCGAGGCAGAACTGGTGAAGCGGCATCGAAACTTTGACTGTCATTTTCTCGCAAACTAATAAGATCTGGCACTTAAGCCGAAATGGACGTCCACTTATTTTCTAGCTTCTTTCCCCTGCCAAGTTTCGACTGTTCCTACGCCGGGTACTTTTGTGAGGTTCGCAACAACTGTGATCACGGAATTTACAGAGATCATTTTCGTCCTTCAAAAATCGTAAATACGCGACGGTATGGAACATGTTCCGTTAATTCAACAATAGAAAAGTGATTAGAAGTAGCAGAAATGAGAACACTGAGAAACTTAACATCAGTATTGATGGTCACGAAGTACATGAAGTTAAGAAATTGTACTACCTAGGCAGCAAAATAACTGAAGATGGACGGGCCAAGGAAGACATCGAAAGCAGACTAGCATTGGCGAAAAAGGACATTCCTGGCCAAGAGAAGTCTACTAGTAGCAAACGTGATTCTTAATTGCAGGAAGAAAGTTCTGATAATGTACGTTTGGAGCACAGCACTGTATGGCGGTGAAACATGGACTGTGGGAAAACTGGAACAGAAAAGGATCGAAGCATTTGAGATGTGGTGCTGCAGAAGAATATTGAAAATTAGGTGGAGTGATAAGGTAAGGAATTTGCAGGTTCTCCAGAGAATCGGAGAGGAAAGGAAAATGTGGAAAACACTGCGAAGGACAAAGAATGAGACGATAGGAGATGTGTTAAGACATCGGCGATGACTTCTGTGGTGCTAGAGGGAGCTGTAGAGAACGAAAACCGTAGAGGAAGACAGAGATTGGAATACGTCAAGCAAAGAATTGAGGACGTATGTCGCGAGTGCTGCTCTGAGATGAAGAGGTTGGCACAGGAGAGGAATTCGTAGCGGGCCGCATCGAACCAGTCCGATTAGATTAGATTTAGATTAGATTAGATTAATTATTCATTCCATGCACCCATAAAAGACGGATTCCTCCAGGGTGTGGAAGATGTCAGATACACACATTACAAAAATGTAATTAGAAAAACTTGAGTTTCATTAATTTTAATGATCCTCAGTCAATAAACCGTAAAATTACGTACACGAATTAAATTTAAATTTCTAATATTTGCAGGTTTAATGATTACATCTGCTTTCATTAAATCCATCATTCACACATTTGCTAGTTTCTTGGCTATTACAACCAAATATTGTCAAAAATTAAAGTAAATTATTCATTTCAGGGATCCTCAGTTAAGAACAGTCAGATTATGTACAAGATTTAAAATTAAACTTCCACTATTTACAGACTTAAGACTTACATCTGCTTTCCATACATCCATCACTCACACAGTAGGTAGTTACCTGGCTCAACCCAACCAAGTATTGTCAAAAATTAAATTATAATAAATTTTCATTGAAATACTCTACTGAACTTGTTGAGAAATTCATGGATGGTATAGAAGGAGTGGGCCACTAAAAATTCTTTTAGGTTATGTTTAAATTGTGCCTTGTCTGAAACTAAACTCATAATGGTTGCTAGTAACGTATTGAAAATATGCGTTGCTGAATACTGGACTCCTTTCTGGGCAAGAGTAAGTGATTTTAAATCTTTATGTATATTGTTCTTATTCCTAGTATTGATACTGCATACTAAGCAGTTGGTGGGAAAAAGAGATGTATAATTCACAACAAACTTCATTAAGGAATAAATATACTGAGAAGCTGTGGTTCATATGGCCAATTCTTTGAATAGGTTTCGACATGATGTTCTTGGATTTACACTACTCATTATTCTTATTATGCACTTCTGTACTCTAAAACTTTTTTCTCTGTTTGTGGAGTTACCCCAAAATATGATACCATATGACATGAGTGAAAATAAGGAAAATATGCCAGTTTTTTAAAAATATTTATATCTCCTATGTGTGACATCATTCGCATTGCAAACACAGACTTGTTTAGGCGCTTCAGCAGTTCGTTAGTATGTTGCTTCCAACTGAATCTATTATCACGTTGTAATCCCAAGAATTTTACACTCTCAACTTCTCCTATTTCCATGTCATTATATTTTATACACACACCAGAAGGAAATCTCTTGGAAGTTGTGAACTGCATACAGTGGCACTTTTCAAAGTTTAATGGCAGTGAATTGGCTGTGAACCACTTATTAATGCCCATAAAAATTTGATTAGGTGCCCTTTCTAAATTTATATTTGATTTACTATTTATTGCAATGTTTGTATCATCTGCAAATAAGACAAACTTGGCATCTGGTAATGTAACAGATGTGTAACAGATGTGCATTAAGACGCACAAGAAAAAGTAGTGGAACAAGTATGGAACCTTGGGGAGCACCACATGTAGACTGATGACTCAAAAACGACTTTTCTTGGGAATGGGAAAGACCTGTGCATGCTTTTCCAGTAGCTAGGTACCCTTCGTAGCTCCAGCATGTTGTTACAAACTGCTGCTAGAAGGAGACAGAGTCGTTTTCCAAATTACAGTAGGATTACTGAGCGAGGTGATGCAGTGGTTCGGACACTGTACTCGCTTTCTGGAGGACGACGCTTCAGACGCTCGTCTGGCCATTCAGGTTCAGATGTTCCGTCATTTTCCTGAAACGCTCCAGCCACATGTCGGGATGGTTCCTTTGAAAGGGCAGGGCCGACTTCCTTTCCCATCCATCCCCAATCCGATGGGAATGGTGACTTCGCTGTCTGGCCCTCACCCCCCAAGTCCAATCAGCCAACTGGAGGATCTCACAAATGTCTCATTCGGTTCACTTAAAATCTGAATGTACCGTCTCAGGACGCAAAAAGAGTTTTTACTCACCTCCGAAACGCTTTTGAGCAGCGGCGCCGAGGAAGCGCTGGAGTCTTTGCTGGAACTCCTCGTGGGACTCTGTGCGTCGCGAACTGCAACAAATACAAACTCCATCAGCACCACGCGGAAATGTCGTTTCCTAATTTTTGGCTTCACTGGAGAAATCCTAGCATCATTACACCTACATTTAAATGGCTATAGTAATAATATTACACTAAATAATGTGCTATTCCATTCGCATAGTCAATAATGCAAGCAAAGTAGGGAGCGGAGTTTCTTATGACTGAGGCGAAACCGCTTAACGGGGATCTACGAGGGAGGATCGGAAACTATTGCTCCATCATTTTTTTTCTCCCCTGCATTGCAGCTGCAATGTTGGAATTTCACGACGATATACAGTGTCACCTAAATAAATAGCAGAGTTAACAGTGGCTGGTCGCTATCTTCTTCTTTCTAAGAAGTCTACATTAAATAATAATGTGTGGTGCTAACTCATGATCATCTTCGAGGCATCTGTTTAAGGAGAACGGAGTCTTTCACGACAGTGCTGTTGAATAAAACATTCCCCGACTTCTTGCCGCGTCAGTTCAGGTTAAAACCACGATCTTTCGACAATTACCTCGACCGTCTTCGTCAGGGGCAACTGTCGAAACGGCTGCTGTGGTGGCCTTACATAGCCAATACACGACTTCTGATTGGTAGCTAATTACGTATTGCTGACGCCATCTGTGCCAGAACCACGAGGTCTGTTCAAAAAATTCCGGAACATTAATAATTTCGCGCCATTCGTGAGGTGGAGTGAGATGTGGTTGGCACCCCTGCATGCGCCTGCGTTTAATGTGTAACTACCGGAAGTTTGATTGTTGTATATGTGTTAGTTATTGTTCAATGCTGTATTGAGTAGAACTTTGTGTAGCACAGTTTGCCAATTTTGAGACAGCGGGATTAGAGGAGCAACATGTCTGCATTACATTTGGCGTGGCGCAAGAAAACCTTTAGAAAGACTCACCAAATGATGCAGGAAGTCTACGGTGACGAGTCTTAAGCCGTACTCAGTGTTACGAATGGTTCACACGGTTTAAAAATGGCTGGACGGAAGTTAACGTCTACCGACGTTATTTGGTAAGCGTGATAGGGTTACGGAGATGTTTAGCAAAATCGAGTGGCAGACTCTGCAAGAGAGGCGCTCTGCATCGCGGTGTAGCTCGCTGTCCAGGTTTCGAGAGGGTGCGTTTCTGGATGAGGTATCGAATATATTGCTTCCCCCTACTTATACCTCCCGAGGAGATCACGAATGTAGAATTAGAGAGATTCGAGCGCACACGGACGCTTTCAGACAGTCGTTCTTCCCGCGAACCATACGCGACTGGAACAGGAAAGGGAGGTAATGACAGTGGCACGTAAAGTGCCCTCCGCCACACACCGTTGGATGGCTTGCGGAGTAAAACGTAGATGTAGATGTAGAGGACGCTCATGTCAGAAACGTCAACAACAATGTGCGTACCACTCGACGACTTGACTGTCCAAGAGACTGCAGAAGAGTGTAACGTTTCACTTGGGTCGTGTCATGAAATCCTGTGAGAAGGAAACGGCCTAATATGTGGCGAGACGAATTTATTGCTCTTGCACCAGCATAGCGCACCCGCACATTCATCCCCGTTGGTGCGTGACTGCTCCACAAAAATCGTAAACGTAATCATCACAACAGGTATTCGGATTTATGTTACGACATGTTCGATACGCCCGCCATCTGATGTAGCGCAGATGAGTAGCATGGCCCGCTGTACTGTCGGAATACCGATGCTTTCAGTGACCTTCTGTATGGCTGTTTTCAGCTCAGCAATGGTTTTGGGATTGTTGCTCTACACTTTGCCTTTAATACAGAAAAGGAGTCGCATATGTTGAGATCCGCATAATATTGCGGTGAGTCGAGGCTCATGCCAGTGATCTCTGGGTACGCCAGAGCCACAAAGCGACCCTTGTGCTCCTCCAGCTTCGACGGGATAGAGATCCGTCTTGTATGAATCACATCTTGTCGAAATTAGGGTCACTTTCGATAATGGGGATGAAATCGTCTTCCAGAACCTTCAGTAGGGTTTGGTAGTCACCGTGCTATCAAGGAATGTCGTATAGATTATCCCGCGATTCCGCAACTGGACATTTCACACCACACAGTCACACGTTGAGGGTGAAGAGATTTCTCGATCGCGAAATGCGGATTATATATAGGGACAGCCAATGATCTCTTTGTGCGGATGCAAAAAATGGTTCCAATGGCTCTGACCACTATCACGTATAAGATCTGAGGTAATCAGTCCCCTAGAACTTAGAACTACTTAAACCTAACTAACCTAAGGACATCACACACATCCATGCCCGAGGCAGGATTCGAACCTGCTACCTTAGCAGTCTCGCGGTTCCGGACTGAAGCGCCTAGAACCGCTCGGCCACCACGGCCGGCCAAAAACCGAAATCACTGTGCTGCCTCATCCTCCATATTCCCCAGAACTGGCCCCTGAAAACTTCTTTTTTTTTTATTTCCAAAGTTAAAAATTCCGTTGAAAGGAGGAAGATTTGCAACGACAGACGAGATGTTGTTGTTGTTGTTGTTGTCTTCAGTCCTGAGACTGGTTTGATGCAGCTCTCCATGCTACTCTATCCTGTGCAAGCTGCTTCATCTCCCAGTACCTACTGCAACCTACATCCTTCTGAATCTGCTTAGTGTACTCATCTCTCGGTCTCCCTCTACGATTTTTACCCTCCACGCTGCCCTCCAATGCTAAATTTGTGATCCCTTGATGCCTCAAAACATCTCCTACCAACCGATCCCTTCTTCTAGTCAAGTTGTGCCACAAACTTCTCTTCTCCCCAATCCTATTCAATACCTCCTCATTAGTTACGTGATCTATCCACCTTATCTTCAGTATTCTTCTGTAGCACCATATTTCGAAAGCTTCTATTCTCTTCTTGTCCAAACTAGTAATCGTCCATGTTTCACTTCCATACATGGCTACACTCCAAACAAATACTTTCAGAAACGACTTCCTAGACGAGATAAAAGAAAGAAAACTACCAGACGGCGATTCGTCCGATCCAGCAAGACCCGTACCGAGACAGCTTCTAGGAGCGGAAACGGTGTTGGGAGCGGTGTACCACTTGTGGATTTCGAAGGAGACCGTGCACAATAAATGAAAGGTAAGCGTAGAAAAACGTTGTGGACAAAGTCCCGGAATTCTTTGAGGAGACCTCGTACGTAGACCAGCACAACAGCAGTTTCGATAGGCAGTTGCTCCTGACGAAGACGATGGAGGTAATCATCGAAAGCTCAAGATTCTTTCCCTGAAGTGACGCGGCAAGAATTCCGAGGGCGTTTTATACAGCTGCTAAAGGGGAATTGGAACGCCCTATCCCGACAATGTTAAATTTAGTGACTTGGCTCCCCTGTATTTCAGGAACCACTGTAGCCATTGACATGAAACTTTTACAGAACATTAAACTATATATTCTGTCTATACTGAACTACAATAATTGCGTTTCAGACACTGCTTTCGGATATACAATTTTTTAATCACATGGTTAAAATTTTGTGCACTTTTTTGTACGTTATCGTAAATAATTTTAATAATACATAACGTTATGTTCTTTGTTTAGTTTAGTAGACTCAGGATAGGTATGTTATTACTCCCTGACAATCTCAATACTGTACTCTAAGTGGTTTCTGAGATTTAGGGAAGAATACAGCAGAAAATGTAAATTTTCAGGAACGGCTTCTAAAGTTTCAAAAGACTGTAACTCACTCAATATATGCTTAATTTTTTTATTTTTAGTCACTCAGGAGCACCTTGCACCATACTGTATTTCATCCTCTTGATCTTTTTCCAAGTTTATTTCTTCTTTTCTTCTTTCTGGACTCCTTAGTGGCCAACTGTGATGCATACTCTGCTTTATCAATGCGAACCTTGTCCATCCGTTCAATTTCTCTGATGCAGTTTGTTCCACGATTAATTTCCATATGCTGTAGCACTTTCACCCTACCAATGTTGCCATCATTAAAAGCAATAACAGCATCACTGACACCCCCCCCCCCCTTTAGTGTCTTCATTCCAACACAAACATTTTTTGGCACGTGAGTCCATATGCGATACTGAACGACTCATTGGGATTTTGAGTCTGAACGTGCAGACACTTCTTCAGTAATTCAGGATTTGCCAGATCTCTGCAAATAGGTTTTATGATATCCATGACTGCTGCTGGGGTGGAATGTTTATTGCAGTACGAACTGTTTGAGTACTGCGCATTGCGGTAATTGCACCATTAATCAGATCCAGGAGGGCAAAGGTGGTGTACTGGTTTTTCACCAGTTGACAGTCTGTGGGGGAAGGTAGCCCATATTGCCTGCTTCATTTTCAACAAATCCTCAGTATTATTTCTAATGGCCATCCCATAATACTGCTCTACTTCATCAATCATTTTGTCTGTCAGCTTGCCTCTTATGGTTTTAGCATCAGAAAGTTTCTTGTCTGCCAAATTTTGTTTCAACTTCTTCAACCTGGTGCCCATCCTCTTCTGGACATGACCTTTATAACACAGCAAACCACAGCCTTCTATATAAAAAATTACCGATTTCATTAGATCTTGAAGTAATGTAAGTAAAAAATTTTAACATTTTCAACCTGTGTAGATTATATTTAAAAAATAAAGTAAAATACTTCCCATGCGAGCTTATGAGTGATATGTATATCACTATATTCGGAAAATTGCTAATTTTATAACGAGATAAAAACCCGAAAATGTGAAAGAAAAGTTCTTTTCCGTTCTAACTCCCGTTATACAGTTGAGCATTTTGACTACTGCTTCATAGACTATTCACTCCGTCATGACGTTTGTTGCAAACGATGCAGTACAGTTCAAAAGGAAGGGCGATGTACGTAAATACAACACCAGCAGAAGAAAACGACACTCATTACCGCACATTAAACTTGTCTTCAGCAGAAAAGGACTTGCGCAATGCTGCCACCAAAGAGTTTTTGACCGCTTACCTAATGATGTAAAATGTGCGATAGCTTGAAAAGTAGATTCGAAAACGTACTGAAAAAATTCAGGTCCATCTGCTGCGTAGAAGAATTTCGACATTTCTAACGTGTAGCAGGTGGAAGAGGGTGGGAATAGTTAATGCACATCTCACATCTCTATTAACAAAAATCAAAAATGAGTCGTTAATGTTTCAGCATATAGCGACATTTACACATGAATGCGTAATGAGAACATAAATTGACTCATTCTACAGAATCCTACAAATGATCTACGAAACATGACATTAACTAATTAACAAATCAAAGGGATAAAAATTGGCTACATGTCTCTGTGCGTGTCTTAATCTCTCTCGCAGAGTAATGTGTCCGCCATTACGCGAGACGGCACGATGAGAATTGAAAACAAGTAAGTCTCCAGGTGCAGATGGATCCCAATTCGTTTTTACAAAGCACTAACACCCTTATTTACTTATCTTACAATAATCGCTAATTTATCGCCCAGCGTAAAATCCCAAGCGACCGAAAAATAGCACAGGTGACTCCTGTATACAGGGTGGTCCATTGATCGTGGCCGGGCCAAATATCTCACGAAATAAGCATCAAATGAAAAAACTACAAAGAACGAAACTCGTCTAGCTTGAAAGGGGAAACCAGATGGCGCTATGGTTGGCCCGCTAGATGGAGCTTCCACAGGTCAAACGGATATCAACTACGCTTTTTTTAAAAATAGGAACCCCCATTTGTATTACATATTCCTGTACTACGTAAAGAAATATGAATGTTTTAGTTGGACCACTTTTTTCGCTTTGTGATAGATGGCGCTGTAATAGTGACAAACATATGGCTCACAATTTTAGACGAACAGTTGGTAACAGGTAGGTTTTCTAAATTAAAATACAGAACGTAGGTACCTTTGAACATTTTATTTCCGTTGTTCCAATGTGATACATTTACCTTTATGAACTTATCATTTCTGAGAACGCATGCTGTTACAGCGTGATTACCTGTAAATATCACACTAATCCAATAAATGCCCAAAATGATGTCGTTACACGTACTGCCAAATGCCTTGAGGTTGACGGACATTCCTCTCAACAGCGAGTAGTTCGCCTTCCGTAATGTTCGCACACGCACTGACAATGCGCTGACGCATGTTGTGAGGCGTTGTCGGTGGATCACGATAGCAAATATCGTTCAACTTTCCCCACAGAAAGAAATCTGGGGACGTCAGATCCGGTGAACGTGCGGGCCACGGTATGGTGCTTCTACGACCAATCCACCTGTCATGAAATATGCTATTCAATACCGCTTCAACCGCATGCGAGCTATTTGCCGGACATCCATCATGTTGGAAGTACATCGCCATTCTGTCATGCAGTGAAACATCTTGTAGTAACATCGGTACAACATTACGTAGGAAATCAGCATACATTGCACTATTTAGATTGCCATCGATAAAACGGGTGCCAATTATCCTTCCTTCCATAATGCCGCACCACACATTAACCTGCCAATGTCGCAGATGTTCCACTTGTCGCAGCCATCGTGGATTTTCCGTTGCCCAGCAGTGCATATTATGCCGGTTTACATTACCGCTGTTGGTGAATGACGCTTCGTCGCTAAATAGAACGCGTGCAAAAAATCTGTCATCGTCCCGTAATTTCTCTTGTGCCCAGTGGCAGAACTGTACACGACGTTCAAAGTCGTCGCCATGCAATTCCTGGTGCATAGAAATATGGTACGGGTGGAATCGACGTTGATGTAGCATTCTCAGTACCGACGTTTTTAAATTGCCTATCTCGCGCAATTTGTCTGCTGCTGATGTGCGGTTTAGCCGCGACAGCACCTAAAACACCTACTTGGGCATCATATGATTACTAAGAAGGGCGCTATTGTGTCTGCATATTCTGAAAGAAACCTGACTGGTATACCATCTGGACCGGAAGACTTGCGTTTCTTAAGTGATTTGTTTCTCAACACCTAAGATGTTCAAATGGCTCTGAGCACTATGGCAATCAACATCTGAGGTCATCAGTCCCCTAGAACGTAGAAATACTTGAACCTAACCAACCTGAGGACATCACACACATCCATGCCCGAGGCAGGATTCGAACCTGCGACCGTAGCGGTCGCGCGGCTCCAGACTGTAGCGCCTAGAACCGCTCGGCCACTCCGGCCGGCTCAACACCTAAGACATCTACTTTTATGTCACTCATGCTAACAGCTGTTCTGGTTTCGAATTCTGGAATATTTACTTCGTATTCTTTTGTGACGGAATTACGGAAAGCTGTATTTACTAACTCCGCTTTAGTGGCACCACGAACCATCATCGGTAACATTTCCATCGCTATCGTGCAGTGACGGTATTGCCTGTTTTTCTTCCACTAGTGTACTTTACATACGACCAGAATCTCTTTGGGTTTTCTACCATATTTTGAGACAATGTTTCATTGTGGAAACTGTTAAAAGCATCTCGAATTGACGTCCGCACTAAATTTCGGGCTTCCGTGAAAGTTAGCCAGCCTTGGGGATTTTCCGATCTTCTGAATTTGGCATGCTTTTTCTGCAACAGTGTACTGACGTGTTTCGTGTACCACGGTGCATCAGTCCCGTCTCTTATTAATTTATGGGGTACGAATCTGTCTATTGCTGTCGACACTGCATCTTGGAATTTCAGCTATCTACATCTACATCCTTACTCCGCAAGCCACCAGACGGTGTGTGGCGGAGGGTACCCTGAGTACCTCTATCGGTTCTCCCTTCTATTCCAGTCTCGTATTGTTCGTGGAAAGAAGGATTGTCGGTACGCTTCTGTGTGGGCTCTAATCTCTCTGATTTTATCCTCACGGTCTCTTCGCGAGATATACGTAGGAGGGAGCAATATACTGCTTGACTCTTCGGTGAAGGTATGTTCTCAAAACTTCAAAAAGAGCCCGTACCGAGCTACTGAGCGTCTCTCCTGCAGAGTCTTCCACTGGAGTTTATCTGTCATTCCGTAACGCTTTCGCGATTACTAAATGATCCTGTAACGAAGCACCCTGCTCTCCGTTGGATCTTCTCTATCTCTTCTATCAACCCTATCTGGTACGGATCCCACACTGTTGAGCAGTATTCGAGCAGTGGGCGAACAAGCGCACTGTAACCTACTTCCTTTGTTTTCGGATTGCATTTCCTATATCTCGTCTACACCCACATAATTAGCTTGGAAGGAAGGGAGACTCTTAGAAAGGCATCAAGCGACTGGAACATGTTGGAAATTTATGTTGCACCTCAGGTACAGGAATTTCGACTGTGGGTAGTTTCTGAACAAGATGTTGGTCAGCCTCAATGGAGATAATTTGTTCGCAAGTTCTTGGATGAAACCTGGCGGGCAGATGGTTCAATAGCAACGATGCAACATCATGGACACCATCTTCATGATATAACACTTCTTGACTCTTTTTTTGAGTGTTACATTAAGCATACAGTGTTCAGTTGAGTAGTTCATGATGTGCACACTGTTTCCTCCCGGAGAGGAGATGCTGTAAATAACGCGACGGAAGACAGGTTGGCAAAGACGTGGACAGAAACTATCGTCTGTAACAAACTGTCTATTGGCTTCTGACTCGGGTTCTTCGGCCGACGTTCATCTAATGATTTTTCTGACGTTTCGCCAGCACGAGTGGCTGGCATTGTCAAAACTTCAGCCTGAAATTGCCGGTGCTGAACTGGAGCCGAGCTTGCGGCCGCAGGCTATGTGTACCCGGCGCGCCAACGTCCGAGGGCTTCTCCGCGGTCACTTTCGGTGCGGTTCTCCTCTTCTACCTGCGGCGGTCTTTCGCTGCAGTACTGGAAACCAGGATCCGTTTACCTTAAGGCTTTCCTCTTTCTTGTTCAAACTGTTCGCGTGTTTTTGTATTTCTGCAGCTTCTCTGAACAAGCGCGTGTGATAGTGCTTCTCTACAGCCAGGACTTCCGTGTCGGCGAATTTCATTACGTGGTCGGTCTCACACAGTGCGTGCTCTACCACGGCCGATTTCTCCACCTGCCGCAACCTGCAATGTCGCTTAAGCTCTTTGATCCTGGGTTGATGGACCGTCCAGCCATTCCGACACAAACTTTTCCGCATGTGCACGGTATACGGTATATTCCCGACATCGCAAGTGGGTCACTCCTCTCCTTCGCCGATCTACGACACACTTTGATCTTCCTTGTCGGTTTGAAAATCGTCTTTACGCCATGTCTGCGCAATATACGGCCGATTCTGTCCGTCACTCTGGGAATGTATGGCAGAAAGGCCGTACCCGACATTTCTTTTTCTGGTTCCTTTCTTCGCCGAGTGGTTTGTGGAGTACCCATTGCTCCTCAGGCAGTTTCCAGCTGTTCAAAAATGGTTCAAATGGCTCTGAGCACTATGGGACTTAACCGCTGTGGTCACCAGTCCCCTAGAACGTAGAACTACTTAAGCCTAACTAACCTAAGGACATCACACACATCCATGCCCGAGGCAGGATTCGAACCTGCGACCGTGGCGGTCGCGCGGTTCCAGACTGTAGCGCCTAGAACCGCTCGGCCACTCCGGCCGGCTAGTTTCCAGGGGTCGCATTTCTCGTCTGAGGTGATGCGGCTCACATATTCGTCCTTCTCTCGTTAAGAGCGTACTAATCGTGCCTCTTTTCTGGCTCGGTTGCAGGTTTGATAGTTTGTGCAGGTATCGGTCCGTGGCGTGACAGATTTCGATACACGCTGTGTCCCAGGTTTTCGCCGTCCCTTGTGACCAGTACATCTAGGAATGGCAGTTTCTTGTCCTTTCCTACTTCCATGGTAAATGTTATGTTGGCAAGGAGGCTGTTAAAGTGTCTTAGGAAGTCACCGAGCTGTTCTTCACCATGGCTCCACACCACGAAAGTATCATCGACGTACCTGTACCACACCTTAGGTTTGCAAGTCTGCGAGTCCAGTGACTGTGCTTCGAATTGTTCCACGAAGAAGTTGGCCACCGCTGGACTGAGAGGACTACCCATTGCGACGCCTTCCAGCTATTCGTAGAAATCGCCATTCCGCGTGAAATAGCTCGTGGTGAGACGTCGGCCGAAGAACCCGAGACAGAAGGCAATAGGCTGTTTGTCAACAAGTGGCCACGAAAGCCTCAACAATTTTGTATCGTCTGTAAGATCAACTGGGAACAAATGGAGCACATTTGCAAGTGTGTACATAAAAGCAAACTGTATCAGCTAACCTACAACTTGCGACAAACCGCATAGCAATATGTAGCTTAGTTTCTTACAAATACACTCCTGCTTATGGAAAAAAGAACACACTGACACCGGTGTGTCAGACCCACCATACTTGCTCCGGACACTGCGAGAGGGCTGTACAAGCAATGATCACACGCACGGCACAGCGGACACACCAGGAACCGCGGTGTTGGCCGTCGAATGGCGCTAGCTGCGCAGCATTTGTGCATCGCCGCCGTCAGTGTCAGCCAGTTTGCCGTGGCATACGGAGCTCCATCGCAGTCTTTAACACTGGTAGCATGCCGCGACAGCGTGGACGTGAACCGTATGTGCAGCTGACGGACTTTGAGCGAGGGCGTATAGTGGGCATGCGGGAGGCCGGGTGGACGTACCGCCGAATTGCTCAACACGTGGGGCGTGAGGTCTCCACAGTACATCGATGTTGTCGCCAGTGGTCGGCGGAAGGTGCACGTGCCCGTCGACCTGGGACCGGACCGCAGCGACGCACGGATGCACGCCAAGACCGTAGGATCCTACGCAGTGCCGTAGGGGACCGCACCGCCACTTCCCAGCAAATTAGGGACACTGTTGCTCCTGGGGTATCGGCGAGGACCATTCGCAACCGTCTCCATGAAGCTGGGCTACGGTCCCGCACACCGTTAGGCCGTCTTCCGCTCACGCCCCAACATCGTGCAGCCCGCCTCCAGTGGTTTCGCGACAGGCGTGAATGGAGGGACGAATGGAGACGTGTCGTCTTCAGCGATGAGAGTCCCTTCTGCCTTGGTGCCAATGATGGTCGTATGCGTGTTTGGCGCCGTTCAGGTGAGCGCCTCAATCAGGACTGCATACGACCGAGGCACACAGGGCCAACACCCGGCATCGTGGTGTGGGGAGCGATCTCCTACACTGGCCGTACACCTCTGGTGATCGTCGAGGGGACACTGAATAGTGCACGGTACATCCAAACCGTCATCGAACCCATCGTTCTACCATTCCTAGACCTGCAAGGGAACTTGCTGTTCCAACAGGACAATGCACGTCCGCATGTATCCCGTGCCACCCAACGTGCTCTAGAAGGTGTAAGCCAACTACCCTGGCCAGCAAGATCTCCGGATCTGTCCCCCATTGAGCATGTTTGGGACTGGATGAAGCGTCGTCTCACGCGGTCTGCACGTCCAGCACGAACGCTGGTCCAACTGAGGCGCCAGGTGGAAATGGCATGGCAAGCCGTTCCACAGGACTACATCCAGCATCTCTACGATCGTCTCCATGGGAGAATAGCAGCCTGCATTGCTGCGAAAGGTGGATATACACTGTACTAGTGGCGACATTGTGCATGCTCTGTTGCCTGTGTCTATGTGCCTGTGGTTCTGTCAGTGTGATCATGTGATGTGTCTGACCCCAGGAATGTGTCAATAAAGTTTCCCCTTCCTGGGACAATGAATTCACGGTGTTCTTATTTCAATTTCCAGGAGTGTATAATTTCAGAGTTCAGAGGAAGATTTTGTATGCGCACCGTATATCCCTACACAGACACTGCGTTTGCATGTCCCTGGAAACAAACGTGGCGGGAAACGTAAAATTTCCGGAGGACCTTTCTGGGTTAAATCACGCCCTTGCCGATGCGAATACAGCGCAACATTTAGGGGTAGAAAAAAAAATGTAAGCGAAGTGTGGCGAGGGGGGCGGGGGAGAGGAAGCTTATTTGGAGTGCATTTAAGAGTTAGTGGGGTATTAACGAGACTGGAGTTCTGCGAACCGCGAAGTAATAAACCAGCGATAACCTCTTGTTACTATCTGCTAGCGGCAAGTGAGGTCAGGTTTGTAAAGGAAAACGGCGGGGGAGACGAGAGGGTGTGGGGTGTGACTGGAGGCCTTTTTTTCCTTTAACAGCGGTAATAAACCGGGGAAAGTTTACGAGGGCGCAAGTGACGCAATGCCAGCGGCTGCGCGCTCTGGGAAGAGCCTGATATGGGGGCGGGAAACACAGGGAAGGCGGGCGAGGAGGGGGGGAGGAGGGGGGGGAGGGGTGTAAAACGCATTTCACGCGCCACGGGGTTGGTTCTACACCGCGCATGCGCCTCATGCATTATGCATGCGGCGAGTCGTGGCGACACATTACGATCGCGTCTCGCTTAACATTCGTCCTGGCGGGCCCCGCTAACGAGCTGGGGCAATACTTCGGACAGAGCTGCGGAAATACGTGATGGAAATTTTTTTTCCAGTTTCATACAGAGGGCGGTCATCAGGTTTTAATTAGCGCCTCGACCAAAAGCTGCCACCATGAAACTTCGTGATGTTCATATGGGAAAACTTTCCCAGCTCTGCTCACTCCTTAGGCAGTACATGTCATACTTCCACCTCGCAACTAAGTTACATACGCAGCGCTACCGGAAGAATGGAAAAGAAAATTGAGAGTGCGCTAGGTGGCGATCAGTTTGGCTTTAGGAAAAGTAAAGGCACGAGAGAGGCAATTCTGACGTTACGGCTAATAATGGAAGCAAGGCTAAAGAAAAATCAAGACACGTTCATAGGATTTGTCGACCTGGAAAAAGCGTTCGACGATATGAAATGGTGCAAGCTGTTCGAGATTCTGAAAAAAAGTAGGGCTAAGCTATAGGGAGAGACGGGTCATACACAATATGTACAACAACCAAGAGGGAATAATAAGAGTGGACGATCAAGAACGAAGTGCTCGTATTAAGAAGGGTGTGAGACAAGGCTGTAGCCTTTCGCCCCTACTCTTCAATCTGTACATCGAGGAAGCAATGATGGAAATAACAGAAAGGTTCAGGAGTGGAATTAAAATACAAGGTCATAGGATATCAATGATACGATTCGCTGATGACATTGCTATCCTGAGTGAAAGTGAAGAAGAATTAAATGATCTGCTGAACGGAATGAACAGTCTAATGAGTACACAGTATGGTTTGAGAGTAAATCGGAGAAAGACGAAGGTAATGAGAATTAGTAGAAATGAGAACAGCGAGAAACTTAACATCAGGATTGATGGTCACGAAATCAATGAAGTTAAGGAATTCTGCTACCTAGGCAGTAAAATAACCAATGACGGACGGAGCAAGGAGGACATTAAAAACCAGACTCGCTATTGCAAAAAAGGCATTTCTGGCCAAGAGAAGTCTACTAATATCAAATACCGGGCTTAAATTGGAGGAGGAAATTTCTGAGGATGTACGTCTGGAGTACAGCATGAAACATGGACTGTGGGAATACCGGAACAGAAGAGAGTCGAAGCATTTGAGACGTGGTGCTATAGACGAATGTTGAAAATTAGGTGGACTGATAAGGTAAGGAATGAGGAGGTTCTACGCAGAATCGGAGAGGAAAGGAATATGTGGAAAACACTGATAAGGAGAAGAGACAGGATGATAGGACATCTGCTAAGACATGAGGGAATGACTTCCATGGTACTAGAGGGAGCTGTAGAGGGCAAAAACTGTAGAGGAAGACAGAGATTGGAATACGTCAAACAAATAATTGAGGACGTAGGTTGCAAGTGCTACTCTGAGATGAAGAGGTTAGCACAGGGGAGGAATTCGTGGCGGGCCGCATCAAAGCAGTCAGTAGACTGATGACAAAAAAAAGTCCCATTTTTCACCAGTCCTATTGTTACACAATACAAATTAGACATGGTCACGAATGATGACGATGAAATGATGACGACAACACAGACACCCAGTCCCTGGACAGAGAGAAATCCCCAAACCGGCCGGTCATCGAACCCAGGATCCCATAATCCAGAGGCAGCAACGCCAGCCAGTAGACCACAAGATGCGGAGGTATTACCCAATGGCGAACACCATTTTGGGCACGTTTCTAATATTTAACTGACGCTTTTCGGCTATTTTTAAGACACCTACGCTACATCAATTGATCGAGTACGTTTGAATTATTTTTGTACCTGTAGCGAGTTGTTGTTGTTGTTGTGGTCCTCACTCCAAAGACTGGTTTGATGAGGCTCTCCATGCTAATCTATCCTGTGCAAGCCTCTTCATCTCCAAGTACAGTACTGGCCATTAAAATTGCTACACCAAGAAGAAATGCACATAATAAACGGGTATTCATTGAACAAACATATTATACTAGAACTGAGATGTGATTACATTTTCACGCAATTTGGGTGCATAGATCACTGAGAAATCAGTATCCAAAACAACCACCTCTGGCGGTAATAACGGCCTTGATACGCCTGGGCATTGAGTCAGAGCTTGAATGGCGTGTACAGGTACAGCTGCCCGTGCAGCTTCAACACGATACCACAGTTCATCAAGAGTAGTGACTGGCGTATTGTGACGAGCCAGTTGCTCGGCCGCCATTGACCAGGCGTTTTCAATTGGTGACAGATTTGGAGAATGTGCTGGACAGGGCATTTCTGTATCCAGAAAGGCCCGTATAGGACCTGCAACATGCGGTCGTGCATTAACCTCCAGAAATGTAGGGTTTCACAGGGATCGAATGGAGGGTAGAGCCACGGGTCGTAACACATCTGAAACGTAACGTCCACTGTTCAAAGTGCCGTCAATGCGAACTAGGGGTGACTGAGACATGTAACCAATTGCACGCAATACCATCACGCCGGGTGATACGCCAGTATGGCGATGAAACAAATAGACGCTTCCAATGTGCGTTCACCGCGATGTCGCCAAACACGGATGTGACCATCGTGATGCAGTAAACAGAACCTGGATTCATCCGAAAAAGTGAAGTTTTGCCACCCAGGTTCGTCGTCGAGTACACCATCGCAGGCGCTCCTGTCTGTGATGCAGCGTCAAGGGTAACCGCAGCCATGGTCTCCGAGCTGGGAGTCCGTGCTGCTGCAAACGTCGTCGAACTGTTCGTGCAGATGGTTGTTGTCTTGCAAACGTCCCCATCTGTTCGCTCAGGGATCGAGACGTAGCTGCACGATCCGTTACAGCCGTGCGGATAAGATGCCTGTCATCTCGACTGCTAGTGATACGAGGCCGTTGGGATCCAGCACGGCGTTCCGTATTACCCTCCTGAACCCACCGATTCCATATTCTGCTAACAGTCATTGGATCTCGACCAACGCGAGCAGCAATGTCGCGATACGATAAACCTCAATCGCGATGGGCTACAATCCGACCTTTGTCAAAGTCGGAAACGTGATGGTACGCATTTCTCCTCCTTACACGAGGCATCACAACGACGTTTCACCAGGCAACGCCGGTCAACTGCTGTTTGTGTATGAGAAATCGGTTGTAAACTTTCGTCATGTCAGCACGTTGTAGGTGTCGCCACCGGCGCCAACCTTGTGTGTATGCTCTAAAATGCTAATCATTTGCATATCACAGCATCTTCTTCCTGTCGGCTAAATTTCGAGTCTGTAGCACGTCATCTTCGTGGTGTAGCAATTTACTGGCCTGTAGTGTCACTACCGCACCCTACATCCTTCTGAATCTGCTTAGTGTATTCATCTCTTGGTCTCCCTCTACGATTTTTACCCTCCACCCTGCTCTCCAGTACTAAACTGGTGATCCCGTCATGTCTTAGAACGTGTCCTAACAACCGATCCCTTCTTCTAGTCGTACCACAAATTTTTCTACTCCCTAATTCTATTCAGTACCACCTCATTAGTTACATGATCTACCCACCTAATCTTCAGCTTTCTTCTGTAGCACCACATCTCAAAACTTCTATAATTTTTTTTTGTCTAAACTGTTTATCGTCCATGTTCCACTTTGACATTTGGCCACACTCCATATAAGTACTTTGGTTGGCCGATTCTTCTTTGTAAGTACCGTAACTGGTGATACTTCATAGGCTACCAACATCGGTTTTAGCTGCCATCCGAGAGGTGTTCGGAGATGAAAGATTTTACCTACAACAAGATGGCACTCTGACGGAGATGTCAGAGCTTACTTCGCTGAAAGTCTGTCTGGACGACGGACAGGTGGAAGAGGAGCTGCTGAGTACCCACCGCAGTCTCCAGCCCTTATACATCTTGATTCCTTCCAGTGGGGGAACTCGAAAAATGACACCAACAGGAGGTAGCTACACCGAACGAGCTACGAGAAACCACACACGCCCCCTGTGCGGCTATCACACCGGCAACACTGCTAGCCGTAGTTCGGGCAATAGTTCAGCGGCGGCACTGTTGTCTGACTGCTAATGGAGGTCACTTTGAGCACATAAAATAATCTCTCCCTTCCCTCCTCTCCCTTCTGTAAGACTTGTAACAGTATGTCATTTTGAAACTTCCTGGCAGATTAAAACTGTGTGCCGTACCGAGACTCGAACTCCGAACCTTTGCCTTTTCGCACGCAAGTGCTCTACCAACTTTTTTTTTCTGTTTATAAAAAAAATATCTTTATTCTCCACTTGTAGAGACGCACACACACACACAAAAGTTTCAAAGTTATACAAAGATCATTTATCGAACATTTCTGGAATGACCTGCCCACTGAGTTCACTGTAACTTTCTGCATCTACATCTACATGACTACTCTGCAATTCACATTTAAGTGCTTGGCAGAGGGTTCATCGAACCACAATCATACTATCTCTCTACTATTCCACTCCCGAACAGCGAGCGGGAAAAACGAACACCTAAACCTTTCTGTTCGAGCTCTGATTTCTCTTATTTTATTTTGATGATCATTCCTACCTATGTAGGTTGGGCTCAACCAAATATTTTCGCGTTCGGAAGAGAAAGTTGGTGACTGAAATTTCGTAAAAAGGTCTCGCCGCGACGAAAAACGTCTATGCTGTAATGACTTCCATCCCAACTCGTGTATCATATCTGCCACACTCTCTCCTCTATAACGCGATAATACAAAACGAGCTGCCCTTCTTTGCACCCTCTCGATGTCCTCCGTCAATCCCACCTGGTAAGGATCCCACACCGCGCAGCAATATTCTAACACAGGACGAACGAGTGTAGTGTAAGCTGTCTCTTTAGTGGACTTGTTGCATCTTCTAAGTGTCCTGCCAATGAAACGCAACCTTTGGCTCGCCTTCCCGACAATATTATCTATGTGGTCCTTCCAACTGAAGTTGTTCGTAATTTTAACACCCAGGTACTTAGTTGAATTGACAGCCTTGATAATTGTACTATTTATCGAGTAATCGAATTCCAACGGATTTCTTTTGGAACTCATGTGGATCATCTCACACTTTTCGTTATTTAGCGTCAACTGCCACCTGACACACCATACAGCAATCTTTTCTAAATCGCTTTGCAGCTGATACTGGTCTTCGGATGACCTTACTAGACGGTAAATTACAGCATCATCTGCGAACAACCGAAGAGAACTGCTCAGATTGTCACCCAGGTCATTTATATAGATCAGGAACAGTAGAGGTCCCAGGACGCTTCCCTGGGGAACACCTGATATCACTTCAGTTTTACTCGATGATTTGCCGTCTATTACTACGAACTGCGACCTTCCTGACAGGAAATCACGAATCCAGTCGCACAACTGAGACGATACCCCATAGCTCCGCAGCTTGATTAGAAGTCGCTTGTGAGGAACGGTGTCAAAAGCTTTCCGGAAATCTAGAAATACGGAATCAACTTGAGATCCCCTGTCGATAGCGGCCATTACTTCGTGCGAATAAAGAGCTAGCTGCGTTGCACAAGAGCGATGTTTTCTGAAGCCATGCTGATTACGTGTCAATAGATCGTTCTGCTTATGTGACGTTCTTTCACCTTGAGTTGCCCTTACACATCTTCGTTCGGTCGCTTCTTCCTTCGCCACTGAAAAGGGTTCAGACACAGTTTCTGCACCAGAGTCTGCTACAACGACATCTTGGTTTGGCCTGTCTCTTGCATCCGTAGGTGTGCATTCAATCTTCCTGACGACATCTATTCCCTTCAACACTTTTCCAAATACATCCCGCCTCCCATCAAGCCATGGTGTTTGTTTTGTTGTGATGAAGAACTGAGAGCCATTTGCGTCCTTTCCTGCATTGGCCACTGACAGCCAACCTGCTCCATAGTGCTTTAGCTTGAAATTTTCATCAGCGTACTTATCTCCATAGATGCTTGACGTCCAGTTCCATCACCCTTGGTAAAGTCACCTTGTATAATGAAGTCTTTAATCACTCTATGAAACATACTTCCCTTGTAACCTTCACCTGCAGGCTTCTATGCGAGCTCAACAAAATTCTTAACTGTCTTTGGAACAGTTTTACCGAACAGACCGATCTCTATTCTGCCCACATTCTCCTCTCCGATCTTTACGTCAAACCATGCCTTATCTGTTACTTTAGGGCCTTTCTTTTGATCGCCCTCCGCAGCGACAACGTAGCACACTAAAAACAAAAAAACTTGCCAACGTGCCACTGTAGAATGTTACATGCATGAAAGGTACTCAATCAACACCACCACCACCCTGTCACACCATCTGAGCTACCCAAGCTCGACTCACGCCACGTCCTCACACCTTTACTTCTCCCAGTACCCCGTCTCCTACCTTCCTTGGAAGGAAGTTTCACATCAGCGCACACTCCGCTGCAGAGTGAAAATCTCATTCTGGAAACATCCCCCAGGCTGTGGCTAAGCCATGTCTCCGCAATATCCTTTCTTTCAGGAGTGCTAGTTCTGCAAGGTTCAAGGAGAGCTTCTGTGAAGTTTGGAAGGTAGGAGACGAGGTACTGGCAGAAGTAAAGCTGTGAGTACCGGGCGTGAGTCGTGCTTGGGTAGCTCAGATGGTAGAGCACTTGCCCGCAAAAGGCAAAGGTCCCGAGTTCGTGTCTCGGTCCGGCACACAGTTTTAATCTGCCAGGAAGTTTCACATCAGCGCACACTCCGCTGCGAAGTGAAAATCTCATTCTGGAAGTTTGTCATTTTGTTCCATCGATATTGGCTATCAAAGAGTGTCTATACTTTCCTGGACCCCTTTGTATAGGCAATTTTCACCTATCCTCGAAAAGACCCTCTAAAACTGAAAGTTATATTCTATTTCTCTTTTCAGTCATTTCTATCACTTACCAATCTGCACTTTATGTTCTCTCTACTTTGCTCTCGTTACTTACTTAACTGTCCAAATAACAATACTCATTTTCTGTTTTCAGCGGTAATCTAATTCCTCAACACTGCCCGATTTATTTCGTCTATATTCTGAAAGCCGTCATTTACTTTCATTAATGTTCATGGAATAAGCTCTTTTCGAGACATCATCTATTCCAATCAAATGCTCTTCTTTGCCGTACTCGACAGACCTCGAGGTTTTCATTTCTCCTCGCTAAACTTTAACAACCCTCCCAAAATTTTGTCTGGTTTCTTTTACCCTTTGCTCAACGTACAGATTCAGTTATTGTTGTTGTTGTGGTCTTCAGTCCTGAGACTGGTTTGATGCAGCTCTTCATGCTACTCTGTCCCGTGCAAGCTTCTTCATCTCCCACTACCTACTGCAGCCTAAATCCATCAGAATATGCTTAGTGTATTCATCTCTTGGTCTCCCTTTACGATTTTTACCCTCCACGCTGCCCTCCAATACTAAATTGGTGATACCTCGATGTCTCAGAACATGTGCTACCAACCAGTCCCTTCTTCAAGTTGTGCCACAAACTCCTCCCCAATTCTATTCAATACCTCCTCATTAGTTATGTCATCAACCCATCCAATCTTCAGCATTCTTCTGTTGCACCACATTTCGAAAGCTTCTATTCAGCTGTTCTTGTTGTTGTGGTGTTCAGTCCTGAGACTGGTTTGATGAAGCTCTTCATGCTACTCTGTCCCGTGCAAGCTTCTTCATCTCCCAGTACTTACTGCAGCCTAAATCCATCAGAATCTGCTTAGTGTATTCATCTCTTAGTCTCCCTTTACGATTTTTACCCTCCACGCTGCCCTCCAATACTAAATTGGTGATACCTCGATGTCTCAGAACATGTCCTACCAACCGGTCCCTTCTTCTTATCAAGTTGTGCCACAAACTCCACTTGTCCCCAATTCTATTCAATACCTCCTAATTAGTTATGTGATCTACCCAACTAATCTTCAGCATTCTTCTGTTGCACCACATTTCGAAAGCTTCTATTCAGCTGTTCTTGTTGTTGTGGTCTTCAGTCCTGAGACTGGTTTGATGAAGCTCTCCATGCTACTCTATCCCGTGCATGCTTCTTCATCTCCCAGTACTTACTGCAGCCTAAATCCATCAGAATCTGCTTAGTGTATTCATCTCTTGGTCTCCCTTTACGATTTTTACCCTCCACGCTGCCCTCCAATACTAAATTGGTGATACCTCGATGTCTCAGAACATGTCCTACCAACCGGTCCCTTCTTCTTATCAAGTTGTGCCACAAACTCCACTTGTCCACAATTCTATTCAATACCTCCTCATTAGTTATGTGATCAACCCATCCAATCTTCAGCATTCTTCTGTTGCACCACATTTCGAAAGCTTCTATTCAGCTGTTCTTGTTGTTGTGGTGTTCAGTCCTGAGACTGGTTTGATGAAGCTCTTCATGCTACTCTGTCCCGTGCAAGCTTCTTCATCTCCCAGTACCTACTGCAGCCTAAATCCATCAGAATATGCTTAGTGTATTCATCTCTTGGTCTCCCTTTACGATTTTTACCCTCCACGCTGCCCTCCAATACTAAATTGGCGATACCTCGATGTCTCAGAACATGTCCTACCAACCGGTCCCTTCTTCTTATCAAGTTGTGCCACAAACTCCTCCCCAATTCTATTCAATACCTCCTCATTAGTTATGTGATCCACCCATCCAATCTTCAGCATTCTTCTGTAGCACCACATTTCGAAAGCTTCTATTCTCTTCTTGTCCAAACTATATATCGTCCATGTTCAGATTCAGTATCGCTTGCGATAGAATACAGCCCTGAGTCGATCACTCTTCAACCACTGCTTCCCTTTCATATCCTTCCATTTTTATAACTGCATCTGGTGTTTATACAAGTTGTAAATAACCACTCTCTCCCTGTATTTTGCCCGGAGCTTCGTAAGATCTATTAGCAAAAATTATGTCAAAAGCTTTTTCTAAATCAATAAATGCTATAAAATGAGAGTTTCTGTAGCAATTTTGTAACGCAGTTTTACGAAAATCGTCCACGAAGCAGGATCCACTGCGACTGAGCGACGAATATTTGCTTTAACAACTCATCTGTGTAATAAACGGAAAAGTGCATTTCCAGGTAGCAATATATCTCATCGGGACAAATTCCGGCAAAACCATTTTTGTCGAGAGAGCGCTTTACGCTTGGCTGACGGAATGTTCCAGGTATCCACTTTTTTTTCATCTTTTTTCCTTTTTTTTTTTACATGTCTCGTGAAAGTACGAGACCGCCAAGGCTGGGACGGGCGGAAAAAATATAGGAGTCAGTCAGTCGGGCAGAGGCTGGAAGGAATTTCGTGGGAGAGACATCAGGTAGGAGCGGAATGTTATCGGAAATACGTCAGCGGCGCTACTTTGCGGTTTTTGCGGATTTTATTCCGAGCCGTGGCTGACATCGTGACGTCGGGAGAGAGGGAGGAGCCCATCCCTACCTGGGACCGCTTCTCATTTACATAACACACTGTGGAAGCGCAGGACCCGTGTGTGTACTCCAGGTATTTCTCATAATACGATTCGCGGGTCGCGATTTCTCTCTCGAGAGAAGGATACGATTCGTTTGAGATCCACATCTGCATATACACTGAAGCGGCAATGAAACTGGTACAGGCATGCGTATTCAAATACAGATATACACTACTGGCCATTAAAATTGCTACACCACGAAGATGACGTGCTACAGACGCGAAATTTAACCCACAGGAAGAAGATATGCCTGCGATGGTGTACTCGACGACGAACCTAGGTGCACGCATGGCAAAACGCCATTTTTTTTCGGATGAAGCCAGGTTCTGTTTACAGCATCACGATGGTCGCATCCGTGTTTGGCGACATCGCGATGAACGCACATTGGAAGCGTGTATTCGTCATCGCCGTAATGGCGTCTCACCCGGCGTGATGGTATGGGCTGCCATCGGTTACACGTCTCGGTCACCTCTTGTTCGCATTGACGGCACTTTGAACAGTGGAGGTTGCATTTCAGATGCGTTACGACCCGTGGCTCTACCCTTCATTCGATCCCTGCGAAACCCTACATTTAAGCAGGATAATGCACGAGCGCGCGTTGCAGGTCCTGTACGGGCCTTTGTGGATACAGAAAATGTTCGACTGCTGCCCTGGCCAGCTCATCCTCCAGATCTCTTACCAGTTGCAAACGTCTGGTCAATGGTGGCCGAGCAACTGGCTCGTCACAATACGCCAGTCACTACTCCTGATGAACAGTGGTATCGTGTTGAAGCTGCATGGGCAGCTGTACCTGTACACGGCATCTGAGCTCTGTTTGACTCAATTCCCAGGCGTAACAAGGCCGTTATTAGTTCTGGGTACTGATTTCTCAGGCTCTGTGCACCCAAATTGCGTGAAAATGTAATCACATGTCAGTTGTAGTATAATATATTTGTCCAACGAATACCCGTTTATCATCTGCATTTCTTCTTGGTGTAGCAATTTTAATGGCCAGTAGTGTATGTAATACGGCGCTGCGGTCGGCAGCGCCTATATAAGACAACTGTCTGATGCAGTTGTTAGATCGGTTACTGCTGCTACAATTGCGAGGTTATCGAAATTTAAGTGAGTTCTAACGTAGTGCTACAGTCGGCGCACGAGCGATGGGATACAGCATCTGCGAGGTAGCGATGAAGTGGGGAATTTTTCCCGTACGACCATTTCAGGAGTGGGAATACAGTAAAACATCAAATCTGCGAGATCACCGCAGCCGGAAAAAGATCCTGCAAGAATGGGACCGAAGAGGAGTGAAGAGAATCGGTCAACTTGACAGAAGCGCAACCCTTCCGCAAATTGCTGCAGGTTTGAGTGCTGGGCCATCAACATGTGGCAGCGTGCGAAGCATTCAACAGCACATCATCGATCATCGATATGGGCTGCACGACACAAAGGTTTACGCCCCTCCTGGGCCCGACATTGGACTGTTGATGCCTGGTCGGACGAGTGTCGTTTCAAATTGTTTCGAGCACATGGACGTGTACGGGTTTGGAGACAATCTCATGAATCCATGGAACCTGCATGTCAGCAGGGGACTGTTCAAGATGGTGGAGGCTCTGTAATGGTGTGGGGCGTCTGTAGTTAGAGCGATGTGGGTCCCCTGATAATGTCTACTAGATGCGACTCCTGACACCCTACCTTTTGACATCTTGCGGATTTATTGCTTATATTTCTTCGAACGCTGTTCAAAGTGGCAATCTGATTTTTTTTTCTTTCATTTATTGAGATTCCTTTATGGAGGTTCGATTCCATCCGAAGGGGTCGGGCTGGCAGCAGTACACCGTTCTTCAGCCTAAAGAATTTGTTTTGAAAAATGATGATAATAAATAAAAAAAGCAGGCGATAAAATCGGTGACATAGTTGTAAAATGGCGCAAAATTGTGGAACGTAAAACATAAAACAAAGGGTTGGCGATGCGAGTAAAATACACAAGAAGCAGACAAGTAAAATAATAGACAAAACAAATAAAAACACGGAGACGGTCTGGTTTCTGTTTGCAAAACTTTGGTAAGACGCACAACACGGAACACTCACTTGAACGCAGAACTAAAAAGTTGGCACAAATATGACACACCACAGCCGAGGGCAGATGGGGGAACCTGCACAGATGGTGGGGAAGGAAACGGGGAAGGAGAGGAAGAGCGAAGTGGGGGCGAGGGAGGGAAGGAGCCGACGGTATTCCGAAAATTTTTTGATTGTTAAAAATTTTTGAACTGGTTCCGGACTATTTTCCCGGCTTATTAAATTGTTTTCTACTTCATTATTCATCATCTCCTGTGTTGGCGAGTTCGCCATCTACATCTACATCTACATCTACATCCATACTCCGCAAGCCACCTGACGGTGTGTGGCGGAGGGTACCCTGAGTACCTCTATTAACAATTTCGTTGTTCTGACTATCCAATCATTTTTTTCCTTTTTCATCGATCGCGTAATCGTTTACAAAACATAGAAAACTCGTCACTATACGAAAATTACACACAATGTAACACTTTATCAGCGACAATCCCATTCACACGAAATGCTTCCCGACAAACACGAATAAAGAACAATTAAAACCATCACAAAATTATCAAACCAGTATACGAGACATCAAAATTAAATTCTGCAAAAATACCATTAGAAGAATGACAACACAACTACAAATGTTCAATTACCAAATCTACACAGGCAATATAGACTACAATCACTAAACTGCAAATTACTACAACAATACTGCTGTCTGCTATTTTTACTATCAGAGGAATTCCAAGGGACGATCCGAAGCAGCGGTCGCCACGTGCGTGGGGGCTTAATTAAAAAGAATAATGAATAAATGGAATAACTTTAGTAGCTGTGTGACAGGTTGCGAAGTCTCGTAACCGGTTGGCCCTGAGTAGGATTTGTACGTAATCTGACTGCACACAATTAAAGTAAAGAATGACAGGAAATTTCCGTTAACACAATTGATTAATCAAGTCCCCTGCAACTATAAAAGCTACGAAACAACAAAGTGCAAGTGTTACTGTTCCGCGTGTGGTAGTGTGACTCAACGCACATGTATCTGGCTCGGTTCTTCCTCAATACGACAAGATATTTTAAAACCCCTTTAAAAAGAACTAATTGAAAAACCAGAAATACTATAATTTCACATAGAAACTAGAATTACAAGTCTAACACATGGACACGAGCCAGATGCTTTGTTGACTGAACCTGAGATTAAGAGGCATTGTCATTAAAGAAATGTGATTTTTTTTT
This sequence comes from Schistocerca gregaria, assembly GCF_023897955.1. Lineage (NCBI taxonomy): Eukaryota > Metazoa > Arthropoda > Insecta > Orthoptera > Acrididae > Schistocerca > Schistocerca gregaria. Next base: position 65,468,600 of record NC_064930.1, on the reverse strand, counting down.
GTTTTACTTCAATATATATTGACAAAAATACTCTGTGATAATTGCAGCATCTTCCATCTATACATTACATCAACCGAACAGCCATTTAGTCTTTCACCCAACAGAACAACAACTGCCCACGGCAACCTCTGAAATACAGCTGCACCAGTGGAGGCGGCGGAATAACCATCTTTGGCGCTATCTCTGGCGCTGTGACTCAGTGTAGCCACCTTTCAATGTTATAATATTAACACGTGACGACGAAAATTGCCGGCCGATGTGACCGAGCGGTTCTAGGCGCTTAAGTCTGGAACCGCTCGACCGCTACGGTCGCAGGTTCGAATCCTGCCTCGGGCATGGATGTGTGTGCTGTCCTTAGGTTAGTTAGGTTTAAGAAGTTCTAAGTCCTAGGGGACTGATGACCTCAGATGTTGAGTCCCATAGTGCTCAGAGCCAGATCAACCACTTGAACACAGCTTTCCCATGACACAGTTACGTAATGCTATACATAATATAATAGTGAATCTCTATGTATGTGCCACATGCACACTCTCACTCGTTCTTATTTAGTCACACAACAGCATATTAACTAAATAATAATCTTTTCTGAATTTTATATTACGAAAAATGAAAATCTAAATAAATTGTTCTGCCATTTTATGAACTTCAGTACTGATTCCAAATGATACTAAATGACAAACTGTTATGAATCCTAACTGACTTTAATCTTACAACTGTCATTTTGGGGTGTTTTAGGTAATTTTCCCTAACTCGGAAAGTATGCCAGCTAGAAAGCTCAGATTTTTACACAATACTCTTTTTAATAACAAAGCGCAGTATATTGTCTTTTAATTAAATTGAATAATACACTCCTGGAAACTGAAAAAAGAACACAGTGAATTCATTGTCCCAGGAAGGGGAAACTTTATTGACACATTCCTGGGGTCAGATACATCACATGATCACACTGACAGAATCACAGACACATAGACACAGGCAACAGAGCATGCACAATGTCGGCACTAGTACAGTGTATATACACCTTTCGCAGCAATGCAGGCTGCTATTCTCCCATGGAGACGATCGTAGAGATGCTGGATGTAGTCCTGTGGAACGGCTTGCCATGCCATTTCCACCTGGCGCCTCAGTTGGACCAGCGTTCGTGCTGGACGTGCAGACCGCGTGAGACGACGCTTCATCCAGTCCCAAACATGCTCAATGGGGGACAGATCCGGAGATCTTGCTGGCCAGGGTAGTTGACTTACACCTTCTAGAGCACGTTGGGTGGCACGGGATACATGCGGACGTGCATTGTCCTGTTGGAACAGCAAGTTCCCTTGCCGGTCTAGGAATGGTAGAACGATGGGTTCGATGACGGTTTGGATGTACCGTGCACTATTCAGTGTCCCCTCGACGATCACCAGAGGTGTACGGCCAGGGTAGGAGATCGCTCCCCACACCATGATGCCGGGTGTTGGCCCTGTGTGCCTCGGTCGTATGCAGTCCTGATTGTGGCGCTCACCTGCACGGCGCCAAACACGCATGCGACCATCATTGGCACCAAGGCAGAAGCGACTCTCATCGCTGAAGACGACACGTCTCCATTCGTCCCTCCATTCACGCCTGTCGCGACACCACTGGAGGTGGGCTGCACGATGTTGGGGCGTGAGCGGAAGACGGCCTAACGGTGTGCGGGACCGTAGCCCAGCTTCATGGAGACGGTTGCGAATGGTCCTCGCCGATACCCCAGGAGCAACAGTGTCCCTAATTTGCTGGGAAGTGGCGGTGCGGTCCCCTACGGCACTGCTAGGATCCTACGGTCTCGGCGTGCATCCGTGCGTCACTGCGGTCCGGTCCCAGATCGACGGGCACGTGCACCTTCCGCCGACCACTGACGACAACATCGATGTACTGTGGAGACCTCACGCCGCACGTGTTGAGCAACTCGGCTGTACGTCCACCCGGCCTCCCACATGCCCACTATACGCCCTCGCTCAAAGTCCGTCAACTGCACATACGGTTCACGTCCACGCTGTCGCGGCATGCTACCAGTGTTAAAGACTGCGATGGAGCTCCGTATGCCACGGCAAACTGGCTGACACTGACGGCGGCGGTGCACAAATGCTGCGCAGCTAGCGCCATTCGACGGCCAACACCGCGGTTCCAGGTGTGTCCGCTGTGCCGTGCGTGTGATCATTGCTTGTACAGCCCTCTCGCAGTGTCCGGAGCAAGTATGGTGGGTCTGACACACCGGTGTCAATGTGTTCTTTTTACCATTTCCAGGAGTGTATTTAATATGCAATATGCGTTTGCGTTTGCCGATAGGTGGTGACGATGATAAGTAGTGGTCGAAAGAAACGTATCGCAGACGTCAGGCAGTTAGCTTGGACCTCGGTCATCATAACCTCATTCAAACATTAGTCGATCTGTGTCTGCATCATAAAGTTGTTCTAGATTGAAAATGTCAGCTTACGAGCCCTATTCTTGTAATTTGTGGGAGGTGTTACTGTTTTGTTTCAATATGAAGAAGACAGCAGCTGAGTCTCATGGAATGCTCTCAGGTACGTATGGCGAGGAAGCTGTTAGTGAAACAACGTCTCGTGAGTGGTTTCAACGCTTCAAGAACGGCGATTTTAACGTCTTAGACGGGCACAGTGGTGGAAGAAAAATGGTTCAAAAGGCTCTGAGCACTATGGGACTTAACTTCTAAGGTCATCAGAGCCATTTTAACCAAGCTTTCCCATGTCACAGTTACATAATGCTGTACATCAACTACTCAAACCTAACTAACCTAAGGACATCACACACATCCATGACCGAGGCAGAATTCGAACCCGCGACCGTAACGGTGGCGCGGTTACAGACTGTAGCGCCTAGAACCGCTCGGCCACCCCGGCCGGCTGTTGTGGAAGAGAGAATGCTTTAGAAGTTGTAGAATTGGAGACACTGCCGAGTAAAGACTCGAGCCAAACGCGAGAAGAAGTGGCGCGATTAGTGGGAATGACACAGCAAGCCATTTATAACGGCTCAAGGCTGTGGGCATGATTCAGAAAGAAGGAACTTGGGTCTCATGTGAGTTGAAACCAAGAGACGTTGGACGGCGTTTGTGTGTTTGTGAACAGCTGCTTCAGAGGCAACAACGGAAGGGATCTGTGCATCGCATTGTGACCGGGGACGAAAACAGGGTTCATTATGATAAGACTAAACGCAAAAAAACCATGGTGATATCCCGGCCACGCTTTCACGTTGACGGCCAAACCGAATATTCTTGGCTGCCAGATCGTGCTCTGCCTTTGGTGGGACCAGCTCGGCGTCGTGTACTATGAGGTGCTCGTTACCGAACGCAATTAATGCGTCTGAGCAGTGCGTTAAAAGACAAACGGCCGCAATACAGCGAGAGGCACGATAAACTGATTTTCCAGCACGACAACGCTCGACCCCAGTTTGCAAAGGAGGTCAAAACGTGCTTGGAAACGTTAAAATGGGAAGTCCTACCCCACCCACCGTATTCCCCACACGTTGCTCCCTCTGACTATCACCTGTTTACATCAATGGCGCGTGGCCTGGCTGACCAACACTTCCGATCTCGTGAAGAAGTCACAAATTGGATCGATTCGTGGATCGCTTCAAAAGATGAACCATTTTTTTCGACGTGGGATTCGTACACTGCCCGTAAGGTACGAAAGAGTGGTGACCAGTGATGGAAAATACTTTGAATGATACGTGTGTAATGAATTTGTTTCATTAAAGCCTCAAATGTTGGGGAAAAAACGGCGCAAGCAAAGTTGTACACCTTGTAGTTTATTTAGAGTCTTACGGGCTTGAATATTCTGTCGCTCGCTTCTTATTTATATAAATGATGTGCCTTCTAGTATTACAGGAGATTCAAAAATATTTCTGTTTGCTGATGACACCAGCTTGGTAGTGAAGGATCTTGTGTGTAATATTGAAACAGTATCAAATAATGTAGTTCATGAAATATGTTCGTGGCTTGTGGGAAATAATTTGATGCTAAATAACAATAAGACTCAGTTTTTACAGTTTCTAATTCACAATTCAACAAGAACCGATTTTTTGTTCAGACAGAATGGGCATATTATAAGCGAGACGGAACAGTTTAAGTTCCTAGGCGTTCGGATAGATAGTAAGCTTCTAATAGTTTCCGGGTATGCAGCCGGATCCCGTCGACATTCTGCCACGATGTTTCGGCCCAGAGACGTCCGGCCATCATCAGGTGAGTACACAACTACTGAAGAGCCCAGGTGCAGTCGCGGTATTTATACCGATTCTCGCGCACGTGTTGACATGCGCGGCATAGCCGAGTTGTACGTGCTGCCCTCGGTGGTGAAAGTAAAAGATCATCTAGTCATTGAGTATCGAATGACGCTGTCTATTCCGCTGTGAATGTATAATTTTAATAACAGGATTCCAAGTTTTATCCAGTTGAAAGCCGTTGTCACGATTTATAAGATTATCGGCAAGACGTATTTCCACTGATTCCTTGATTACGGAATCCCAAAATCCGGAAACCGGAGCTAAAGTTTTTGTTCCATTGTATTCCATTGAATGTCCCAATGAAATACAGTGCTCTGCTACTGCCGATTTTGACGGTTGCCGCAGACGGGTGTATCTTTCATGTTCTGTACATCGTTCATGGACAGTTCTTGGCGTCTGGCCAATATATGCAGAGCCACACTCACAGGGAATTTTGTAGACGCCTGCTTTCTTCAGTTGTAAATCGTCTTTAACGGATCCAACCAGGGCCCGGTTCTTTGCTGGTGGACGGAAGATAACCTTGATTTTATTCTTCTTCAGTAGTCGGCCTATTTTCGACGACACATTCCCGGCGTATGGAAGAAACGCAGTTGATTTAAAGTCGTCATCAGCGTCCTCAGTGCGCTGCTTCTTGTTATGACAGTTGCGCATGGCCTTTCTTATTTGGCGTGAAGTGTAGCCATTCTCTTTAAAAACCTTCTCTAAGTGTTCTAATCAAGGAATCAGTGGAAATACGTCTTGCCGATAATCTTATAAATCGTGACAACGGCTTTCAACTGGATAAAACTTGGAATCCTGTTATTAAAATTATACATTCACAGCGGAATAGACAGCGTCATTCGATACTCAATGACTAGATGATCTTTTACTTTCACCACCGAGGGCAGCACGTACAACTCGGCTATGCCGCGCATGTCAACACGTGCACGAGAATCGGCATAAATACCGCGACTGCACCTGGGCTCTTCAGTAGTTGTGTACTCACCTGATGATGGCCGGACGTCTCTGGGCCGAAATATCGTGGCAGAATGTCGACGGGATCCGGCTGCATACCCGGAAATTTTTAGAAGAACAAATACGCCGGGAAAATTTCAGAAGTCAGATAGTAAGCTGTTGCGGAAAGCCCATGTTCAGGATCTTGTTCAGAAACTAAATGCTGCTTTATTTACCACTAGAACAGTATCTGAAATAAGTGACAGTTCAACACGAAAAGTAGTCTACTTCGCATATTTTCATACGCTTATGTCGTATGGTATTATTTTTTGGGGTAATTCTTCTGATTCAAAAAGGGTATTTTTGGCTCAAAAACGGGCTGTTCGAGCTATGTGTGGTGTAAGTTCAATAACCCCTTGTAGACCTGTATTCAATAGTTAGGGAATTCTGACATTGCCCTCACAGTATATATTTTCTTTAATGTCGTTTGTTGTTAGCAATATTAGCCTATTCCCAAGAGTTAGCAGCTTTCACTCAGTTAATACTAGGCAGAAATCAAATCTGCACGTGGAATGCACTTCCTGGACTCTTGTGCAGAAAGGAGTGCAGTATTCTGCTGCATCCATTTTCAATAAGCTACCACAAGAACTCAAAAATCTTAGCGGTAGCCCAAACACTTTTAAGTCCAAACTGAAGAGTTTCCTCGTGGATCACTCCTTCTATTCTCTCGAGGAGCTCCTAAAAGAGCTGAAAAACTAAGCAAATTCCAGTGTTACATTGTTGATTTTCTTTATTTAAATTTACGAATTGTCGCCTGAATACGTTTCTTATATTTCATTTTATCTGCTTCTACTATCGTGCTATAATTTCATGTATTCATTCGTTCCATGACCATGGAGACTTCTCCTTAATTTGGTCCCACGGAACATGAAATAAATAAATAAAGACACAGGTACCGCTTCCCACGGATAGGTTAGGGACAGGTGCGAATATGTCACGCTAAGATACAAGCGGCTGTTCCAATCTCCGCCAACGGCTCCTAAGCTACCAAGTGTACTGCAAAGTAGTCCAATAAATGCTACTGCGCATTGATTCGCGACGTAACAGTCGCAGTAGTCAATTCCCTAACGATTAAACTGGAATGTCTCATGCTTCTAGATCCAACTAACATTCCGCATTCAAAGTCTGTTAATTCCCGTAGTGCAGCCATACTCACATCGGAAACCTTTTATAGTGAATCACCTGAGTGCAAATGACGGCTCCACCGCCCTTTCATACCTTATGTGCGCGATACCACCCTCTACAGGGTGGTCCAGTGATCGTGACCGGGCCAAATATCTCGCGAAATAAGCATCAAACGAAAAAACTACAAAGAACGAAACTTGTCTAGCTTGAAGGAGGAAACAAAATGGCGCTATGGTTGGCCCGCTAGATGGCGCTGCCATACGTCAAACGGATATCAACTGCGTTTTTAAAAATAAGAACACCCATTTTTATTACATATTCGTGTAGTTCGTAGAGGAATATGAATGTTTTAGTTGGACCACTTTTTTCGCTTTCTGATAGATGGCGCTGTAATAGTCACAAACGTATAAGTACGTGGCGTCACGTAACATTCCGCCAGTGCGTACGGTATTTGCTTCGCGATACATTACACGTGTTAAAATGGGCCGTTTACCAATTGCGGAATAGGTCGATATCGTGTTCATGTATGGCTGCTGTGATCAAAATGCCCAACGGGCGTGTACTATGTATGCTGCTCGGTATCCTGGACGACATCATCCAAGTGTCCGGACCGTTCGCCGGATAGTTACGTTATTTAAGGAAACAGGAAGTGTTCAGCCACATGTGAAACGTCAACCACGACCTGCAACAAATGATGATGCCCAAGTAGGTGTTTTAGCTGCTGTCACGGCTAATCCGCACATCAGTAGCAGACAAACTGCACGAGAATCGGGAATCTCAAAAACGTCGGTGTTGAGAATGCTACAACAACATCGATTGCACCCGTACCATATTTCTATGCACCAGGAATTGTATGGCGATGACTTTGAACGTCGTGTACAGTTCTGCCACTGAGCTCAAGAGAAATTACGGAACGATGACGGATTTTTTTGCACGCGTTCTATCTAGCGACGAAGCGTCATTCACCAACAGCGGTAACGTAAACCGGCATAATATGCACTATTGGGCAACGGAAAATCCACGATGGCTGCGACAAGTGGAACATCAGCGACCTTGGCGGGTTAATGCATGGTGCGGCATTATGGCAGGAAGGATAATTGGCCCCCATTTTATGGATGGCAATCGAAATGGTGCAATGTATGCTGATTTCCTACGTAAAGTTCTACCCATGTTCATACAAGATATTCACTGAATGACAGAATGGCGATGTACTTCCAACACGATGGATGTCCCGCGTGCGGTTGAAGCGGTATTGAATAGAATATTTCATGACAGGTGGATTGGTCGTCGAAGCACCATACCGTGGCCCGCACGTTCACCGGATCTGACGTCCCCGGATTTCTCTCTGTGGGGAAATTTGAAGTATATTCCCTATCGTGATCCAGCAACAACACCTGACAACATGCGTCAGCGCATTGTCAATGCATGTGCGAACATTACGGAAGGCGAACTACTCGCTGTTGAGAGGAATGTCGTTACACGTATTGCCAAATGCATTGAGGTTGACGGACATCATTTTGAGCATTTATTGCATTAATGTGGTATTTACAGGTAATCACGCTGTAACAGCATGCGTTCTCAGAAATGATTAGTTCACAAAGGTACATGTATCACATTGGACCAACCGAAATAAAATCTTCAAACGTACCTACGTTCTGTACTTCAATTTAAAAAACCTACCTGTTACCAACTGTTCGTCTAAAATTGAGGGCCATATGATCGTTACTATTAAGCGCCATCTATCCAAAAGCGAAAAAAATTGTCCAACTGAAACACTAATATTTCTTTAGGTACTACACGCCATCTATCGGGTCAACCATAGCGCCATCTGGTTTCCCCCTTCAATCTAAACAAGTTTCGTTCTTTGTAGTTTTTTTGTTTGACGCTTATTTCGTGAGATATTTGGCCCGGTCACGATCAATGGACCACCCTGTATATACGTGCAATTTGCTGTCCCATGAATTTTTTAACCTCAGTGTATTTAGAAAGGCGTGTTATTTCTTAAAGAGAGAGAAAAATCTCTGCCTATAATCAGCTGTCCGCGGGTCCAAGTACGGTAACTCCCGGTTACCGTATACTACACACCCTTCCGCAGTTACTTCTAGTTAGTGCTGGCACTCTATTAATGGTCCTTTCTATTGAACACCGCTGCTTGCTAGACCATAGCCTATTCGCTATGCAAGAGGAGCGCGTCAAGTATGAAAAATACCTGCAGGCACGCAAGAAAGAACAAGCAAGCCAGTGGTGGTTTTCAACGACAAATTTTAAAGTGTCTGTAATCAATCTTGATGAAGGTTGGCGGGTTTGAAAAGGGAACAAACTAATGGTCTTTTTTGTTTGTTCCCACTTTCGCTTTTAAAGGGATAAAATACGGGCCAAAGGCTAATTGTTGAGGTTTTTCTGTATCCGCCACTGGCTGTCATCACATATCCCTTTCTCTCTCCACAAACGCCTCCCCAGTGTTCCGTATAGGAACTTTTTTTCATAACAGTACCGCCCCTATGAGCAGACTCAGCGATATTTAGTCATTTGAGCTAACGCAATTTTGATTGTAACTGTGGTGCAATGAATAGCATCGTCTCTTTGTTATCAAGCGGGCTGGTGGGCGGTGGTTCGAAACCCGTTATATTCAACAATTTTTTTTTGTTCAGTTTCAATATCTGAATCATTTAAATATTAAATTTATCAATATGTAGTAGTTAACTCATACTTAACCATCATTTTTTGAAGAAAAAAGGCGTCTTCTGGTTTCTAATTACATATCAGAAGCAGAATTCTGTTTTCATTGCAAATACATATTATTAATTATCGATATATTACAAAAGATTTGTTACAGATATTGAAGTTACGAAAACATCACACACTTAATTTTTTTGTAGAAAAATGAAAAATCAAACACTCTTTGTTTGAATATGCCCATTGTTTTATAAGACACATGTGGTCTCACACGAGCCACAATGATAAACATCGTGGAAACACTGAAAACCATTTTCACGGCGTCGAACACGCTGTACAGATGCTGCATTTTTACAGCTCTCACCGAACCACCGCTATCTGAACCCAACAGAACTGATCTGGAGCCACGTTAAGGCATTTGGCTCAAATGGTCAAATGGCTCTGAGCACTATGGGACTTAACATCTGAGGTCATCAGTCCCCTACACTTAGAACTACTTAAAAACCTAACCAACCTAAGGACATCACACACATCCATGCCCGAGGCAGGACTCGAACCTGCGACCGTGGCAGTCGCGCGGTTCCAGACTGTAGCGCCTAGAACCGATCGGCCACAGCGGCCAGCCTAAGGGATTTGTCGCGAGAGATAACAAGACATCTAAGCGGCCAGACTTACTAGAACAAATGCACGAAGATTTGTGACACGTCGCTCGCGAACGATAGTGAAATACAGAACAGCGCGTCATAAAAGAAGAGGAGCAGGAAATGTCGACTCTTTGATGGCTTGGGAATCTGTTGCTGACGGCCTCAGTATCAGAGTACCAGTCCTGAAATGTACCGCTTTCCTCAAGAGGCCGATATGGAAGAATTTCAGAGATTACCAGTCGACTGATTGTAATTCCTTCAGTGGCTTCAACAGTTAACTACAGACGAGGTGCATTCAAGTTCTAAGGACTTCGATTTTTTTTTTCCAGTTAACTACTCACCCGAAATCGATGAAACGGGCGTTACATTTCGACGTAATCGCCCTGCACACGTACACATTTTTCACAACGCTGCTGACGACATGATTCCATGGCAGCGGCGAAGGCTTCTTTAGGAGTCTGTTCTGGCCACTGGAAAATCGCTGAGGCAATAGCAGCACGGCTGGTGAATGTGCGGCCATGGAGAGTGTCTTTCATTGTTGGAAAAAGCCAAAAGTCACTAGGAGCCAGGTCAGGTGAGTAGGGAGCACGAGGAATCACTTCAAAGTTGTTATCACGAAGAAACTGTTGCGTAACGTTAGCTCGATGTGCGGGTGCGTTGTCTCGGTGAAACAGCACACGCGCAGCCCTTCCCGGGCGTTTTTGTTGCAGTGCAGGAAGGAATTTGTTCTTCAAAACATTTTCGTAAGATGCACCTGTTACCGTAGTGCCCTTTGGAACGCAATGGGTAAGGATTACACCCTCACTGTCCCACAACACGGACACCATTTTTTAGCACTGGCGGTTACCCGAAATTTTTTTGGTGGTGGTGAATCTGTGTGCTTCCATTGAGCTGACTGGCGCTTTGTTTCTGGGTTGAAAAATGGCATCCACGTCTCATCCATTGTCACAACCGACGAAAAGAAAGTCCCATTCGTGCTGTCGTTGCGCGTCAACATTGCTCGGCAACGTGCCACACGGGCAGCCGTGTGGTCATCCGTCGGCATTCGTGGCGCCCACCTGGAGGACACTTTTCGCATTTTCAGGTCGTCATGCAGGATTGTGTGCACAGAAGCCACAGAAATGCCAACTCCTGACACTTTTCGCATTTTCAGGTTGTCATGCAGGATTGTGTGCACAGAACCCACAGAAATGCCAACTCCTGACACTTTTCGCATTTTCAGGTTGTCATGCAGGATTGTGTGCACAGAACCCACAGAAATGCCGACTCTCGAGGCGATCTGTTCAACAGTCATTCGGCTATCCCCCAAAACAATTCTCTCCACTTTCTCGATCGTGTCGTCAGACCGGCTTGTGCGAGCCCAAGGTTGTTTCGGTTTGTTGTCACACGATGTTCTGCCTTCATTAAACTGTCGCACCCACGAACGCACTTTCGACACATCCGTAACTCCATCAGCACATCTCCTTCAGCTGTCGACGAATTTCAGATGGTTTCACACCACGCAAATTCAGAAAACGAATGATTGCACGCTGTTCGAGTAAGGAAAACGTCGCCATTTTAGGTATTGAAAACAGTTCTCATTCTCGCCGCTGGCGGTAAAATTCCACCTGCCGTACGGTGCTGCCATCTCTGGGACGTACTGACAACGAACGCGGCCTCATTTTAAAACAATGCGCATGTTTCTATCTCTTTCCAGTCCGGAGAAAAAAAATCGGAGGCCTTAGAACTTGAAAGCAGCTCCTAGTGAAATCCCAGCGGCGCTCCGCACTTAGTTCATGCAGAAAAAAGTTAAAGTCAGGAATTTTCATCAGTCTCATTTTTAATTACAGTACTATGTTACGTAAGACTGTCATTTCTTCCCTCAGATCCCCGAAGAAGCGTATCGGTCTAGTTTTACCGTTATTTGCTTCTGTTCAAAAATTATATGGCATTTACGTGTTTACTACAGCTGCAGATATCACTGTGGTTTAGTTGGATCAGTTGCCTGGCCACGGCTGGTCAAGTCAAATGCGCCGGTGAAGCTGTTGTCCCGTATTATGGGTGAGTAGATGTACGCGCAATGCGCAGCTTAAAACGTGTCCTCATTTATCGTACTTGACTGTACTCGGGACGGGCTGGCTTTTGCTGCACGCGAAACGAAATCCCGTGAGGTTCCAGCAAACGCGGAAGAATACGCAGTGTAATGTTAACATGGGGTTTATTCTTATGATGGAGTATACATATCTCTTCTCTTCGCATGATTGAAAATTAAAATATCTTTCAGTTCCACTACATGGCCACTAAGTCGTGTGTAGTCTCAATTTGCTGGCTACGTTTCCTTTGGCTACGTCCCTGAACGACGGCAGGAGCAGACAAAACAGCAGACGAAAAAGCTTGCTGTAGTGCTAGCGCCGAAGCGGAGAGCAAACGAACTTGCTTTGATGGACCACTGTTTTTTTTTTTGTGTATTTGGCCTTTGAGTGTGTACTCAATTTAGCCATCGGCAACACATAGTGACGATGTACACATAATTGAATAAACAAATACAGAAATGCATATTTACAAGAATAAAAAGCTTAACTGTTACAGTTTTGTACATACTGTTTTAAAAATTGAATTGAATTGAATTGGAAAATAATTTAAAGTGTCTTGGCTTACAGTTCACACCAATTCTGAAATATCTCCATCAGCAAGACATGTTTATAATTTACGTACACCATTAAAACCTACAGATTGTGACCAGTACCCTTGATGAAGTTAACTATCACTTTATACAGACGAACGTCTTTAGTGCACAAAAGAGAAGAAGCTGATTGAGGAAGATGGTAGCCCATACTCAGCAATGTCTTCAGAAAGACCAACCGCTCACGGTCGAAATTTGGGGCACATAAATAAGATGCGGTTGACATCAATTTCCGACTCAGGACCGCACTCACAGGCTGGTGAACTGTAAACGTTGATCCGATGTAGATGTTGAGGGAAAGAGGCATGATTGAAGCGGAGTCTTATGACGGTAGAAATCGTGGATCGGTCCAGATGTGTCCTCATGAACCACGGCTGTGAAGGAATCCGAGGTTGTAGCACTGCGTAATAACCACATTTTGTCTGTTGAGAAACGTTCCACGTTTCCTGCCATTGTTGTCTTGCGTGATCCTTGACTGCACGTAAGTAGTCTGTATAAGGAAGGTGCACATCCAGGACGGTGCCTCAGGTTGCCGCTTGTTTGGCTAATGCGTCAACTTCGTCATTATGGAGGATACCACAGTGGGAAGGTACCCACAGCAAATGGATCGTCCGGCCCGTGCGTGTGCTGCGAACATATTCAGATATCACACCCAAGATATAACTGTTGGTTGTTTTGTTCCATCGACTGTACTGAATCTTTTTAAGAACGCTTTGCGAGTCAGATACTATCAATACCTTGGGGAAGGAAGTGCTAGAGACAAACTTAAGTGCTTCCAAAACTGCCCACTGTCTCCGCCGTAAAAACAGAAGTGCTCGTAGGCAGTTTGAAGGTTTTGCGGATCTGGGTCTGAGGGCAGGAAAAAGCGAATCCTGTACACTCTTCTTGCGGAATTTTGGAGCCATCGGTAAATACACAGAGAAAACCCGGCCATTGTGCTTGAACGAGACGAAGCCAACGTTGACATTAGTACTGTCCAATCAGGTCGAACTTAAATAATGGACTGGGATCTGGGAGCAGAGCGTTTGAAGATCATATTCAAAAACAGGTAGATGCGCTGAACGCCGTATAGAATGTATGACAGGTGACCAAGTGTCAAAGCTGGCACAAACGGCTGGCACTTTATTCCTTCTGTGGGATGCAATCCACAGTCTATAAATGCAGTCTCTACTTGGATTGACGGAACTGTCCATAATGGCCATGGCTTGAATGTAGAATTTGTCGGATAACATTTGTGAGTAATGCTCAAGAGCATCTCCCCAGCTTCTATTAAAAGGGCGTTGGTGGGTGTCGACCGCATGGCTCCAAGACAGGTATGAATGGCTCTATACTGAAGAGTATATAATTTGGAGAGATGAATCTTGGACGCAGTGTGGTACAATTGACAGCAATAGTCAAATCGAAATCGAATTATCTCCCGGTACATGGTGAGTAAGGCACTTTGGTGCGATCCCCACCAGACACGAGTGAGTGATATGATTACGTTTAAACCTTCTTCGCACTTGGTAACGGTGGATCGGATGTGGGGCACCCAGCTTAACCGAGAGTCAAAAATCATCCCCAGAAATCGAACGTGAGATTTTATTTGGAAGGTGTGCTTGCCACAGGTAATGTGATCTTCAGTGCGAGCTGTCGTCGACTTGGGAATGACTGCTGATTTCTCAGACGAGATCTCCAGCCCATTGACAGAGAGCCACTCATCGATGTGTGCGATGGTTGTGGTTAATGCCGTTTTGGCCTGAAGATATGAAGCAGCAGTAGAATAAACATAAACTCCTGGAAATGGAAAAAAGAACACATTGACACTGGTGTGTCAGACCCACCATACTTGCTCCCGACACTGCGAGAGGGCTGTACAAGCAATGATCACACGCACGGCACAGCGGACACACCAGGAACCGCGGTGTTGGCCGTCGAATGGCGCTAGCTGCGCAGCATTTGTGCACCGCCGCCGTCAGTGTCAGCCAGTTTGCCGTGGCATACGGAGCTCCATCGCAGTCTTTAACACTGGTAGCATGCCACGACAGCGTGGACGTGAACCGTATGTGCAATTGACGGACTTTGAGCGAAAGCGTATAGTGGGCATGCGGGAGGCCGGGTGGACGTACCGCCGAATTGCTCAACACGTGGGGCGTGAGGTCTCCACAGTACATCGATGTTGTCGCCAGTGGTCGGCGGAAGGTGCACGTGCCCGTCGACCTGGGACCGGACCACAGCGACGCACGGATGCACGCCAAGACCGTAGGATACTACGCAGTGCCTTAGGAGACCGCACCGTCACTTCCCAGCAAATTAGGGACGCTGTTGCTCCTGGGGTATCGGCGAGGACCATTCGGAACCGTCTCCATGAAGCTGGGCTACGGTCCCACACACCGTTAGGCCGTCTTCCGCTCACGCACCAACATCGTGCAGCCCGCCTCCAGTGGTGTCGCGACAGGCGAGAATGGAGGGACGAATGGAGACGTGTCGTCTTCAGCGATGAGAGTCGCTTCTGCCTTGGTGCCAATGATGGTCGTATGCGTGTTTGGCGCCGTGCAGGTGAGCGCCACAATCAGGACTGCATACGACCGAGGCACTCAGGGCCAACACCCGGCATCGTGGTGTGGAGAGCGATCTCCTACACTTGCCGTACACCTCTGGTGATTGTCGAGGGGAAACTGAATAGTGCACGGTACATCCAAACCGTCATCGAACCCATCGTTCTACCATTCCTAGACCGGCAAGGGAACTTGCTGTTCCAACAGGACATTGCACGTCCGCGTGTATCCCGTGCCACCCAAGTGCTCTAGAAGGTGTAAGTCAACTACCCTGGCCAGCAAGATCTCTGGATCATTCCCCCATTGAGCATGTTTGGGACTGGATGAAGCTTCGTCTCACGCGGTGTGCACGTCCAGCACGAACGCTGGTCCAACTGAGGCGCCAGGTGGAAATGGCATGGCAAGCCGTTCCATAGGACTACATCCAGCATCTCTACGATCGTCTCCATGGGAGAATAGCAGCCTGCATTGCTGCGAAATGTGGATGTACACTGTACTAGTGCCGGCATTGTGCATGCTCTGTTGCCTGTGTCTATGTGCCTGTGGTTCTGTCAGTGTGATCATGTGATGTATCTGATCCCAGGAATGTGTCAATAAAGTTTCCCCTTCCTGGGACAATGAATTCCCGGTGTTCTTATTTCAATTTCCAGGAGTGTATATCATCAGCATACTGTAGGATTTTTGTGTGGGGAGTAAGTATGCGTTCTAGGTCGTGCGTATATAGAGTATACAGGAGAGGCTGTTGGTATGAGAACCGAAGAAGACCAAATGCTACCTGCTCACGCTCGCGCAACGTTTACACCACACAGAAATCTCGTTCTCTTCTTTTCGCTCCGGTGTGCAGCGGGCTCGCTGTATTCCGACAGCGGAAAGATAACTTGTCCACTTTTCTGTGCCAGTGGCGGGGTAATTTTGCACTCGGGTGAGTTTGCGTGCCGAGGTCAGCTCTGTGGTGCCGGAGCGTGCCACACAAAAGGCCGGAATTAACGCCGGAGAGCCACAAATTTTATCGAGAGAAATAAATCACAAAAGGCTGCCTTTCGCTGACCGCGCAAATATTTATGGAGTTACCTGTGCGGGCCTGGGAGTGCGGGCGGGGGTGGGTGGGGGGGCGAGGCGGGAGGATGCATTGTTTTTTTTTTTTTTAATTGAACTAATGGCCGATTTCGCGCCATTGCAATCACATCTCCAGGGCTTGTGCCGTACCCATCCTCGCCAGAAACTAAGACCCACTACCATTAAGAGCTTCTTTACGCGGTTGCGTTACGTAACCGAGCACGTCTTTAGCTCTGGTACTGGTTACGGCTCACAGAGACACACACATCCACAGAGACACAGGGGCGTCGCAGATGGCCTAAAGAGCATCCCAGACCGTTCCAGAGTGACTCAGGGAGCTACAACACCAAGAAGAATCGCTTTGGGCAAGATCAACGTGGAGTCTTTTTATTCAAGGTCAACACTTAATTTACGATAATACAGAGTTAACCCACCAAGAAGCATCTTCAACACAACCATGTCCTTTACACCAAAAATATAAAGCGTTAGCACATCATCTAACCTCCTGCGAGCACGAGTACGTATAAACAAAGTTTGCGCAGCAACTAAAGGCTATAGACAACGTTCAGTTGCTGGTATAACAGCGAAGAATACAGTTAAAGTTAGTCAACTTAAAGATTTAGCCGGCCGAAGTGGCCGAGCGGTTCTAGGCGCTACAGTCTGAAACCGCGCGACCGCTACGGTCGCAAGTTCGAATCCTGCCACGGGCATGGATGTGCGTGATGTCCTTAGGTTAGTTAGGCTCAAGTAGTTCTATGTTCTAGGGGACTGATGACCTCAGCAGTTGGAAGTCCCATAGTGCTGAGAGCCATTTTTTAAAGGTTTAAGGTCAAATGAGTTTTGCAAATTTTTTAATTTTGTTAACGAAAATTTTGTGGTTAAATGCTTCGATTACCTGTAAAACACAGTTTATATACAGGGTGATTCACAAAGATTACCACAACTTTAAAAATGTGTATTTAATGAAAGAAACATAATATAACCTTCTGTTATACATCATTACAAAGAGTATTTAAAAAGGTTCTTTTCACTCAAAAACAAGTTCAGAGATGTTCAATATGGCCCCCTCCAGACACTCGAGCAATATCAACCCGATACTCCAACTCGTTCCACACTCTCTGTAGCATATCAGGCGTAACAGTTTGGATAGCTGCTGTTATTTGTCGTTTCAAATCATCAATGGTGGCTGGGAGAGGTGGCCGAAACACCATATCCTTAACATACCCCCATAAGAAAAAATCGCAGGGGGTAAGACCAGGGCTTCTTGGAGGCCAGTGATGAAGTGCTCTGTCACGGGCTGCCTGGCGGCCGATCCATCGCCTCGGGTAGTTGACGTTCAGGTAGCTACAGACAGATAAGTGCCAATGTGGTGGCGCTCCATCCTGCTGAAATACGAATTGTTGTGCTTCTTGTTCGAGCTGAGGGAACAGCCAATTCTCTGACATCTCCAGATATTGTAGTCCAGTTACAGCAGCACCTCCGAAGAAAAAGGGACCAAAAACTTTATTGGCTGAAATGGCACAGAAGACGTTCACCTTAGGCGAGTCACGTACGTACTGAGTTGTTTCCCGCGGATTCTCAGTGCCCCATATACAGACATTGTGACGGTTGACTTTCCCATTAGTGTGGAAAGATGCTTCATCACTAAACACAATCTTTGAAACGAAAGATTCATCTGTTTCCATTTGAGCAAGGATAAAATCACAGAAATCGATTCTTTTAACCTTATCAGCTGCAGACAGTGCTTGAACCAATTTCAGACGATAAGGTTCCATAACTAACCTTTTTCGTAGGACTCTCCATACAGCTGATTGTGGAATTTGCAGCTCTCTGCTAGCTCTGCGAGTCGATTTTCCTGGGCTGCGAACAAATGCTTGCTGGATGCGTGCTACATTTTCATCACTCGTTCTCGGCCGTCCAGAACTTTTCCCTTTGCACAAACACCCATTCTCTGTTAACTGTTTATACTAACGTTTAATACACCACCTATCAGGAGGTTTAACACCATACTTCTTTCGAAATGCACGCTGAACAACTGACGTCGATTCACTCCTGCCGTACTCAATAACACAAAAAGCTTTCTGTTGAGCGGTCGCCATCTTAGCACCAACTGACGCTGACGCCTAGTCAACAGCGCCTCAAGCGAACAAATGTAGAACTAAATGAAACTTTATAGCTCCCTTAATTCGCCGACAGATAGTGCTTAGCTCTGCCTTTTGTCGTTGCAGAGTATTAAATTCCTAAAGTTGTGGTATTCTTTTTGAATCACCCTGTATTGTTAAATAAACAGATTGTATGAAAAGAGAGTTATATTGGAGGTTCCTCCCTTCCATAACTCCCAATTACGGCGTATGGGGTATCTTTTGCGTTTTTATGCGGTTGTTGGCCTCATTACGATCAGAAACCGGTGTTATTTTGCTTTTTATGCTGGTTTTGGCCCCAGGACAATTAAAAACCGATATCATTATATCAGTCTTGCCGCACTCGCCTTGTGACGGTATGATGGACGCACGAAGCGAAGCAGACCGGGTCGCTTGTCCAGGTATGAAATAGCGGGGAAGAAAATAAACAGGAGACAGAGCGAAATGAATGAGTCACACACTTAGAGAGAGAGAGAGAGGGAGAGAAGGGCGAAACTTTGTTCCGCTGCTGAGTTTTACGGAGCTGTTTATGTGGACTTATTACGTCGCGCTTTATGGAGGTCGGGCTCTTCGGAAGGGCATAAAAAAGTGCCCCCTGGTTGGCTATACTGTAACGCGACGCTAACGGAGCGACGAGAATGGGTTTTTTTAAAGTTTCGCCGCTCGCCGGCCGACCACACACTGCGAGAAAGAGATAAAATTGTTCAGCCGAGCAAAGGTCCGACCCTATAGACAGACACACACACACACGCACACACGAAGTCTGCGGAAATAATTTGTAGGGCATCCCCGGGTCGAGAGCCAAAAACTCACACGGGACGCCTGTGATTGTCCTGGATGGCAAAGACGTAACGCAGTATTTCTAACATTGCGCTTTAGTAGTGTTATCCCGAAGGGTCGGTATGAGTGCACAGGACCATAATGTAACATCGATTCACTGTGCACCGCTTTTCCTTTTTTCTTTTATTTTTTGCCGATGCTGTATGCGTGGGAGGAGGTGGGGGGGGGGAGGGTTCGTCAGGATTCTCATTGGTTTGACGCGGCCTAACACAACCTCTTGATCTAAGAATTTCACTCAGAGTCTTCTGTTAGTTGGTGGCTGTACTAGGATGTTTTGAAAGATGGTGGGTTACCACGTGGGGGCTCGCCTTCGGGAAGAACGCTGGTGGTGGTGATCAAGCAAATGTTCCAGAATTCGAATCAAGAACAGCTGCCAACATGAGTAACGTACGAGGGTCGGTCAAAAAGTAATGCCTCCCATTTTTTTTCTACTTAAAAAAATTAAGTTAAGTGAAAAATTTGAATTTGGCGCCATTCCTCAAACCTTCTTCTGCAATCCACTGCAGTAGTAACTTTCTGTGTCAACAGGTGGCAGCACAGCAGAAGTTTGTAAGATGGCCGACATCGATGTTCGTTTGAGACAGCGTTGTGTGACTGAATTCTTGAATGCAGAAGGTGAAACGCCCTTACGCATTCATGAAAGACTGAAGAAGGTGTATGGTGTTGTGACAGTGGATGTCAGCACTGTTAGACGATGGGTTCGTCGTTGTAAGGAAGCTGAAGGGCAAACACCGTTGACTGACGAAAAGCGGAGCGGCAGGCCGGTGAGTGTAGTGACTCCACACAACATTCAGCAAGTTGATGACATCATTCGTGGTGACCGTCGGGTGACTGCAGATGAAGTGTGTCGCATTATTTCTCTTAGTAAAGGCAGTGTGATCACGATTATTAAACAATTGGGGTACTCAAAAGTTTGTGCACGGTGGGTTCCAAGAATGTTAACCGATCAGAATAAAGAGGCAAGGAAAACAATAGCCTCCCAACACTTGCAGCGCTTCCGTTTGGAGCGAGATGAGTTTCTGAAAAAAATTGTGACCGGGGACGAAACATGGGTGCATTTTTTTGAACCCGAATCAAAGAGGCAGTCAATGGAGTGGCGTCACACAAGCTCGCCGAGGAAGAAAAAATTCAAAACTGTGCGATCGGCAGGGAAAGTTATGGCAACAGTTTTCTGGGATACAGAGGGTGTGATTCTGGTTGATTTTTTGGAGCAGGGATGCACAATAAATTCTGTTCAATACGTCACAACCCTCAAAAAACTTAAAGCACGTCTTCAGCGAGTTCGCCCAACAAAATCAATGGCAGATGTTCTTCTTTTGCATGACAATGCAAGACCACACACCAGTCGTCACACCTCTGACGAGATTGTCAAAATTGGATGGGAAGTTTTGCCTCATCCCCCACACAGCCCTGACCTGGCACCATCAGACTTCCATCTGTTCGGGCCACTAAAAGAAGCTCATCGTGGGATTCATTTTGAAGATGAGGAGGCCGTCAAAACATCCGTGCGTCAATGGCTTAGGAAGCAGAGCTGTGATTTTTACCGTGCTGGGATACATGCCCTTGTTCGAAGATGGACCAAAACTGTAGAGATGGGCGGAGATAACATTGAAAAATGACAAAATGATCCTCAATGTTGTGGTTTTCAACCTATGTAATTGCATTTAAATTTCCTGACAATTAAACGTAGAAAAAAAAAATAGGAGGCATTACTTTTTGACTGACCCTCGTAGAAGTAAATATCCTCGGAGTGGTGAAGCATCACTTAATAAAAGCAAGTCTTCTGGTCCAGACTGTATACCAATTAGGCTCCTTTCAGAGTACGCTGGTGCATTAGCTCCGTACTTAACAATAATATACAACCGTGGGCGCTCCAGGAAAGATACGTACCCAAAGACTGGAAAGTTGCGCAGGTCACACCAATATTCAAGAAAGGTAGCAGGAGTAATCCACTGAACTACATGCCCAAATCGTTAACGTCGATATGCAGCGGGATTTTAGAAGATATATTGCGTTCGAACATTACGAATTACCTCGAAGAAAACGGTCTATTGCCACACACTTAACACAGCTTTAGAAAACATCGTTCTTACGAAACACAACTAGCTCTTTATTCACATGAAGTGTTGAGTGCCATTGACAAATTTCAAAACATTTTACGTTAACAAGGCATTTCAGATTGATTCCGTATTTCTGGATTTCCAGAAGGCTTTTGACACTGTACCTCACAAGCGGCTTATAGTGAAAGTGCGTGCTTATGGAATATCGTCTCAGTTATGTGACTGGATTTGTTATTTCCTGTCAGAGAGGTCACAGTTCGTAGTACTTGACGGAAAGTCATCGAGTAAAACACAAGTGATTTCTGGCGTTCCCCAAGGTAGTGCTATATGCCCTTTGCTGTTCCTTATCTATATAAACGATTTGGGAGACAATCTGAGCAGCCATCTTACGTTGTTTGCGGATGAAGCTGTCGTTTATCGACTAATAAAGTCATCAGAAGATCAAAATAAATTGCAAAACGATGTAGAAAAGATATCTGAATGGTGCGAAATTGGCGGTTGACCCTAAATAACGAAAAGTGTGAGGTCATCCACATGAGTGCTAAAAGGAATTCGCTAAACTACGGTTAGACGATAAATCAGTCTAAAGTCCGTAAATTCAACTAAATACCTAGATATTACAATTACGAACAACTTAATGTCGAAGAAGCACAAAGAAAATGTTGTGGGGAAGGCTAACGAAAGACTGCGTTTTATTGGCAGGAAGCTTAGAAAATGTAACAGACCTACTAAGGAGACAGCCTACACTTCGCTTGTCCGTCCTCTTTTAGAATACTGCGGTGCGGTGTGGGATCAAATGGTTAAAAAAATGGTTCAAATGGCTCTGAGCACTATGGGTCTCAACTGCTTAGGTCATCAGTCCCCTAGAACTTAGAACTACTTAAACATAACTGACCTAAGGACATCACACACATCGATGCCCGAGGCAGGATTCGAACCTGCAACCGTAGCAGTCGCACGGTTCCGGACTGCGCGCATAGAACATCAAATGGTTCAAATGGCTCTCAGCACTATGGGACTTAACTTCTGAGGTCATCAGTCCGCTAGAACTTAGAACTACTTAAACATACCGGCCGGCGGTGTGCGATATTTACCAGATAGGGCTGGCGGAGTACGTCGACAAAGTTCAAAGAAGGGCAGCACTTTTTGTATCATCGCGAAATAAGGGAGGGAGTGTCACTGAAATGACACAGAATGGACATCATTAAAAGAAAGGCGTTTTTCGTTGCGACGGAATGTTCTCACGAAATTCAGATCACCAACTTCCCCCACCCAATGCGAAAATATTTTGTTGACACCGACCTACATAGGAAGAAACGATCACCTCGATAAAATAAGGTAAATCAGAGCCCGTACTGAAAGATATAGGTGTTCGTTATTTCGGCGCGTCATACGAGATTGGAATAATAGAGAATTGTGAAGGTGGTTCAATGAATCCTCTCCCAGGCACTTAAACTTGATTTGCAGAGTATCCGTGTAGATGTATATGTGGGAAACAGGCTAAAGGCCACATCCAAATTGTTTGGATGGCCATCCTTCCTCGTGTATTGTATACCCGACAGGTTCACCTCCCCGAATCCCAAAACCGGCACTGTAACGAGGTCAGTTCTCCAAGTAGTTACTTCAGTATTCCTACTTTCTGAGTCTGTACGTGGTCAAACCGTGGTTCGTCATGTGGGAATACATTTTCTCAGTGAGGCAGAAAATTTCCGTTTCCACTAACGCATAAAGATCGGTCATTGCAGAATAACCCCCTGTTCGTAACGTCATTCCATTTGTCCACCTGCGACGGTGATTCGACTCTAATCACCTGACTATCGACAGAACTTACCTGACTTCCATCGCGTCCGCCTTTCTAATGTAACCCAAAAACCTGATATGTGCCATTTTTAAAATAGTTTTTGCATTACTGCTCATTTACCCTGGTGTAGAAAATGAAAACAGCAAACTGCTATTCCCCCATCCTGTGTCTTATTCACGTTTATAATCGCACGAACTGTCAACCAGATGTCTATACGATCGTGTTATGCGCGGAAGGTGGCATTCAAATCAACGGACAGCCATGTCAACGGAGAGGTCAGGGCTCCTATCAAACGGGATACTGTTTGCCGGATACTCCCACGAGCAAAGTGGCTGCGTACACAGTCACAGGCGGTGCAATAAGCCCCACAGAAGATACCTATCAGACTCTCTGTGTTGGAGAGCCACGGGAAGAAAGGGAACCAGGGCAGTCGCATACTCGATGGCTTAATGTGAACTGTTCTGCTGTTTCTCGGATGTGAGGACAGTTTTATAGAGACTGAAACCGTATCCCGAAGACCTGGGGAGCAACGACCGCGTGTGATTTCAGAAGAGGGGACCGTTATCTGGCTGTAAGGGCACGACATCACCGCCTTAGTACTGCACGGCAACTGGCATCTGAGCTCGCAGCATCCCCTGGACGTGTTGGATCGATCCGAAAGGTGTACAGAAGGCTTCAGCAGAGTGGCCTTTATTGCTGCAGACCTGCTATCTGTTTACCTCTGGCGTGTCTTCACAGAAGGGGACGCTGGACGCCTACAGTGGAGCTGTCAACATGCTACTAAGACAGTCGAACAGTGGGCTAATGTTGTTTTCACAGATGAGTCCCGATTTGGTCTGGAAAGTGATTCTCGATGGATTCGCATGCGGACGGAACGTGGAACTCGATTTCTGAACTCAAACATTATGGAAGGATACCGATATCGAGGAGGATTGTATTGACCACTGGAACCTCTACTCATCAAACTTCCCGGCAGATTAAAACTGTGTGCCGGACCGAGACTCGAACTCGGGACCTTTGCCTTTTGCGGGCAAGTGCTCTACCAACTGAGCTACCCAAGCACGACTCACGCTCCGTCCTCACAGCTTTTTACTTCTGCCAGTACCTCGTCTCCTACCTCTCCTGCGAACCTTGCAGAACTAGCACTCCTGAAAGAAAGGATATTCCCGAGACATGGCTTAGCCACAGCCTGGGGGATGTTTCACGAACGAGATTTTCACTCTGCAGCGGAGTGTGTGCTGATATGAAACTTCCTGGCAGATTAAAACTGTGTTCCGGACCGAGACACTATTCATGAAATTGTACTGATGAATAAGCGAAGGTTTGACTGCTGTCAGGTACCGGATGAGATCTTGCGACCTCATTTGCGGTTCTTGCGAGGTGCTGTGGATCCAGACTTCGTACTGATAGACGATAATTTTTCAATATTTTTTTTTCAATCCCTATGGGATACTAAAAGGTATCAGATAGATTATATAATGGTAAGACAGAGATTTAGGAATCAGGTTTTAAATTGGAGGACATTTCCAGGGGCAGATGTGGACTCTGACCACAATCTATTGGTTATGACCTGTAGATTAAAACTGAAGAAACTGCAAAAAGGTGGGAATTTAAGGACATGGGATCTGGATAAACTGAAGGAACCAGAGGTTGTACAGAGTTTCAGAGAGAGCATAAGGGAACAATTGACAGGAATAGGGGAAAGAAATACAGTAGAAGAAGAATGGGTAGCTCTGAGGGATGTAGTAGTGAAGGCAGCAGAGGATAAAGTAGGTACAAAGACGAGGGCTGCTAGAAATCCTTGGGTAACAGAAGAAATATTGAATTTAATTGATGAAAGGAGAAAATATAAAAATGCAGTAAATGAAGCAGCCAAAAAGGAATACAGACGTCTCAAAAATGAGATCGACAGGAAGTGCTAAATGGCTAAGCAGGGATGGCTAGGCGACAAATGTAAGGATGTAGAGGCTTATCTCACTAGGGGTAAGATAGATACTGCCTACAGGAAAATTAAAGAGACCTTTGGAGAGAAGAGAACCACTTGTATGAATATCAAGAGCTCAGATGGTAACCGAGTTCTAAGCAAAGAA
Source organism: Schistocerca gregaria (assembly GCF_023897955.1). Classification (NCBI taxonomy): domain Eukaryota; kingdom Metazoa; phylum Arthropoda; class Insecta; order Orthoptera; family Acrididae; genus Schistocerca; species Schistocerca gregaria. The sequence goes on along the minus strand of NC_064930.1, from coordinate 65,443,721 downwards.
GGGAAGGCAGAAAGGTGGAAGGAGTATATAGAAGGTTTATACAAGGGCGATGTACTTGAGGACAATATTATGGAAATGGAAGAGGATGTAGATGAAGACGAAATGGGAGATACGATACTGCGTGAAGAGTTCGACAGAGCACTGAAAGACCTGAGTCAAAACAAGGCCCCCGAAGTAGACAACATTCCACTAGAACTACTGACGGCCTTGGGAGAGCCAGTCATGACAAAACTCTACCAGCTGGCGAGCAAGATGTATGAGACAGGCGAAATACCCTCAGACTTCAAGAAGAATATAATAATTCCAATCCCACAGAAAGCAGGTGCTGACAGATGTGAAAATTACCGAACTATCAGTTTAATAAGTCACAGCTGGAAAATACTAACGCGAATTCTTTGCAGACGACTGGAAAAACTGGTAGATGCGGACCTCGGGGAGGATCAGTTTGGATTCCGTAGAAATGTTGGAACACGTGTGGCAATACTGACCTTACGACTTATCCTAGAAGAAAGATTAAGAAAAGGCAAACCTACGTTTCTAGCATTTGTAGACTTAGAGAAAGCTTTTGACAATGTTGACTGGAATACTCTCTTTCAAATTCTAAAGGTGGCAGGGGTAAAATACAGAGAGCGAAAGGCTATTTACAATTTGTACAGAAAGCAGATGGCAGTTATAATAGTTGAGGGGCATGAAAGGGAAGCAGTGGTTGGGAAGGGAGTGAGACAGGGTTGTAGCCTCTCCCTGATGTTATTCAATCTGTATATTGAGCAAGCAGTAAAGAAAACAAAAGAAAAATTTGGAGTAGGAATTAAAATTCATGGAGAAGAAGTAAAAACTTTGAGGTTCGCCGATGACATTGTAATTCTGTCAGAGACGGCAAAGGACTTGGAAGAGCAGTTGAACGGAATGGACAGTGTCTTGAAAGGAGGATATGAGATGAACATCAACAAAAGCAAAACGAGAATAATGGAATGTAGTCAAATGAAATCGGGTGATGCTGAGGGAATTAGATTAGGAAATGAGACACTTAAAGCAGTAAAAGAGTTTTGCTATTTAGGAAATAAAATAACTGATGATGGTCGAAGTAGAGAGGATATAAAATGTAGACTGGCAATGGCAAGAAAAGCGTTTCTGAAGAAGAGAAATTTGTTAACATCGAATATAGATTTATGTATCAGGAAGTATTTTCTGAAAGTATTTGTTTGGAGTGTAGCCATGTATGGAAGTGAAACATGGACGATAAATAGTTTGGACAAGAAGAGAATAGAAGCTTTCGAAATGTGGTGCTACAGAAGAATGCTCTCGATAAGGTGTATAGATCACGTAACTAATGAGGAGGTACTGAATAGGATTGGGGAGAAGAGAAGTTTGTGGCACAACTTGACTAGAAGAAGGGACCGGTTGGTAGGCCATGTTCTGAGGCATCAAGGGATCACAAATTTAGCATTGAAGGACAGTGTGGAGGGTAAAAATCGTAGAGGGAGACCAAGAGATGAATACACTAAGCAGATTCAGAAGGATGTAGGTTGGAGTGGGTACTGGCAGATGAAGAGGCTTGCACAGGATAGAGTAGCATGGAGAGCTGCGTCAAACCAGTCTCTGGACTGAAGACAACAACAACATGGGACCAAACTGCTGAGGTCATCAGTCCCTAAGCTTACACACTACTTAACCTAAATAATCCTAGGGACAAACACACACACACCCATGCCCGAGAGAGGACTCGAACCTCCGACGGGTGAGAGCCGCGCGAACCGTGGCAATGCGCCTGAGACCACGCGGCTGGACGATAATGCCCGACCTCATAGAGCGCGGGTGGTTGATGTTTTCCTCGGAAACGGTACGGCCGCGTTGGCGGAGCCGTTCTAGGCGCTTCACTCCGAAACCGAGCGACTGCTAAGATCGCAGGTTGGAATCCTGCCTCGGGCACGGATGTGTGTGATGTCCTTAGGTTAGTTAGGTTTAAGTAGTTCTAAGTTCTAGGCGACTGATGACCTCAGACGTTAAGGCCCACAGTGCTCAGAGCAATTTGAACCATTTTTTTCCCCCTTGGTTATGGAAGACACTGCTCGCATGACGTGGCCTGCTCGCTCTCCCGATTTGAATCGCACAGAGCATGTCTGGGATACACTAAGGAGAGGGGTTGCATCGCGGCAACATCCACCAACCAGCCTCCAAGACTTGCGAGCGCCACTGCAGGAAGAGTGGGCGACACTGCCTTGACAAGAGACTGATGACATCATTCACAGCATCCCCCTCGTTGTCAGGGCTGCATTGATGCCACAGGTGGTCACACCCCATACTGAGCACGTTAACCAGCTGTCAGAATATGAGTGCAAGTTGGAAAAAACGAAGAACACGTTGGTCTACCGTCATGCGTGTTGCAGTTGCTTACGTTCTGTGTTATTTACATGGTTCCCACTGGTCTATCACCTGTTTATACTGTTTTACGGCAAAATAAAAGCAACCTTGCAAAATTCCTGTTTGTCGCTCTGATTTTGGACGACACTGTATGTAACATTGCCAATGCGCCGGCTGTGTGCCGCGGAGGTGAGTTCAGTTCATATATCCATCACAAAACGCAAACTTTGCTGTGTTGCTCACCAGTTTATCAATTGTCTACTAAGTACCGATAGCTGATTTAGAAAATGGAGGGTAATGCTTCGGCTTAATTGTACGCTAATAATGTCGAAATTGGGGCAAAAAGAAGAAAGAAAGTTTGCTCGATATAAGATGTGCAGAAGAAACTGAGAATTTGTTGTTGTTGTTGTTGTTGTTGTGGTCTTCAGTCCTGAGACTGGTTTGATGCAGCTCTCCAAGCTACTCTATCCTGTGCAAGCTTCTTCATCTCCCAGTACCTACCGCAACCTACATCCTTCTGAATCTGCGTAGTGAATTCATCTCTTGGTCTCCCTCTACGATTTTTACCCTCCACGCTGCCCTCCAATACTTTGGTGATCCCTTGATGCCTCAGAACACGTCCTACTAACCGATCCCTTCTTCTGGTCAAGTTGTGCCACAAACTCCTCTTCTCCCCAATCCTATTCAATACCTCCTCATTAGTTATGTGATCTACCCATCTAATCTTCAGCATTCTTCTGTAGCACCACATTTCGAAAGCTTCTATTCTCTTCTTGTCCAAGCTATTTATCGTCCATGTTTCACTTCCATACATGGCTACACTCCATAAAAATACTTTCTGAAATGTCATCCTGTCACTTAAATCTATACTCGATGTCAACAAATTTCTCTTCTTCAGAAACGCTTTCCTTGCCATTGTCAGTCTACATTTTATATCCTCTCTACTTCGATCACCATTGGTGGTATAACGTACAAAACATTTACGAATGAGGAAATTCCAGAAAATTAAGACAGCAGGTCCACATTTAGGATATATAACCTCGAATTTGAACGCATTTATTGTTCTTAACTAATAGTTAACTCAAAATCATTGTGTGTAACACTTTCTAGTACTATATTACTTTATACTTTTTAAGATATATACAATCTCTGCTCTTCTTTCCGTATAGGCTGCAAACAAGTGTCGATTCAAATGCTGTACTTTGTTCAGAAAATTTATTTACTACGTTTCATTTCCCAGCAAAGAGTCCCAGAGACAGAGAAGTCAAATGCGCCCTCATCGAATTCTAAACTTGGAAAAATGTTAGAATTATTACGAAAGGGAGTGAACGTTTGTGATATCAGAAACGGAACGTTCAACGAAATTGAAGGGCAAAGAGCATTTAGCAAACAAGAAAAGGAAGACTTGTTATCAATGATTTCTGGATGAAAAATACAAACCATTTTATGAGAACTTGTATCATATTAAGGTGGACTGACCTGTATTTTGAGTCTCTTTCTGTGTGCTGGTACTAAGACTGAAATAACCTTTCGGACTTAGCCGATTTTCGAGTAAAAGGCTACACACACACTTAGCTATGTTTAGTATTTAAGCCCTCAACAATTCATAATAGTTTGTGATGTGGAGCATCTTCAATTAAAAATAACAACCTACTCACAACTGTCCTATTTCGTGCACACGACATTGAACATTACAATGAAAACTCCTGTGATACATTTTTAATACGTCTCCTAAACAAGTTTTAGGAACAGCAGGCTTTTAGGTTACACTATCTATTGTATTTAGTTGTCTCGAGACGCAAACGAGCCGTGTATTTGTAGCTAAGTTGCAGATTAAATCTCCTCATGCAACCCTACCTACATCATTAATCAATTATTGCACGCGAATCATACATGTGTTTACTGTTTTTTTCAAAAGGCAACCTGCTCGACATCATAAATCAATCCCATAAATCAATCCTGTTTCATTCGTTAAATATCGCACAGTAATTGACTTCTAATTGCGTTTTTATAGTACGCTTATTGAAATAGCATGAGTGATTAAATATGTCCGGAATTTTATTTTCTTCTTGCGCAAGCCTTTTGTTTTTAAATAATTGCGAATATGAAAGACTGTGACGAATATTTCAGCACAATTACACGGAAATTAAAGTCATTGCGCAAAAAAGGAAAATGCCAGACATACTTAATAATTCGCGGAAATTTAATAACCGTACTACATAAACTCATACTGAATTAAATATTTAAAGAATTTTTTAAAAAAATTCCGCTCACTCAATATGAAAATAGGTGCGGCGTCGTTGATCAAAAGTATGTTTTAATTTTAACAGTATGACAATCTGTAACGAAGAAAGATTCGCCGAAATGGATAGCAATCGAAATAAAATAATGAGAACTTGTCGTGTCACTTCCGAAATAGACGGAAGTTTATCCTTTGACATTTTAAAATTTGGAATACGTTAAATTTTGTGCCCGACGTGCGTTTTTGGCTAACGGTTGTTGGGTTTTATAGATTCAGGAAATCGTTTGCCTAGAAATGGAATTTCTACCCATCATGGACGCTACGTATATTCTTATACCCTCTACTCTCACCCTCGAACAATCAAGATTAAAAAGTTACGATCTCTGCAAGTGGATGTCACTTCCGCCCTCGCTAACCAGACGGGTGTAACAATTTAGTAAAAGTCTTGGAAAAATGCAATATTAGTAGCAGGAGTACACAGAGCGACATGTCGTGAAATACTGAAACTACGAGAGCGTGCTGAAAATTAATGCCTCCGATTTTTTTATGTTAAAACTCTTGTAGCTGTTTAAATAAAACTAACTTTATTAAAACTGTACATATTTAGTCTTCATTTCTACATATTTCTCAGCGTAGTCTCCCAAGCGCCGAACACATTTCTCCCAACGAAATACCAGTTTGTTGATACCGTCGCTGTAGAATCTTCGACTTTGTTGACGGAGCAACGGTCTCAGCTACCCTTCCGCCGATTCATCGCTATCATAGTGCACGATCGTTTCTTCAAATTTTGGAAACGGATGAAAGTCGGATGGGACCAAGTCGGGATAGTATGGGTGATGATCAATGACAGATCGTGAACCGAAGGCGTTGGATTGTTGCCGATGTCACAGCGCAAGACGGGGTTCTCGCATTGTCATGCTGAAGCATAAAGTGTTCCACGTGGGGTCCAAATCTTCCAGGCTTCTGTGGTGATGCGCTACAGACGATGTCTTCGATTGTTTCTTGTGTTTACGCTTCTCCATGATTTATCGTCCCTTTCACATTAAACACTCTGAACCCGTGTTCGTTACATACTGAAAGTGCTGAATTTAACTAATGATTGTATATCAACTTGAGGTTGTATTAACTTGAAAAGAACATGAAATATGCGATTATCTAATCTGTTTTCACCTTACGTCTACATCTACATCGATACTCTGCAAATCAAACCTAAGTGTCTGGCAGAGGGTCAATCGAACCACCTCCACAATAATTGTTCATTACTCCATTCTTGAAGAGCGCGCGCAAAAAAAGCCACCACCTGTATCTTTCTCTGCGACCTCTGATTTTCATTATTTTATCACGATCGTTTCTCCACATGTACACTACTGGCCATTACAATTGCTACATCACGAAGATGATGTGCTACAGACGCGAAATTTAACCGACAGGAACAAGATGAAGTGATATGCAAATGATTAGCTTTTCAGGGCAATCACACAAGGTTGCCACCGGTGGCGACACCTACAACGTGCTGATATGAGGAAAATTTCCAACCGGTTTCTCATACACAAACATCAGTTAACCTGCGTTGCCTGGTGAAACGTTGTTGTGATGCCTCGTGTAAGCAGGACAAATGCATACCATCACGTTTCCGACTTTGATAAAGGTCGGATTGTAGCCTATCGCGATGGCCGTTTATCATATCGCGAAATTGCTGCTCGCGTTGGTCGAGATCCAATGACTGTTAGCAGAATATGGAATCGGTGGGTTCAGGAGGGTAATACGGAACGCCGTGCTGGATCCCAACGGCCTCGTATCACTAGCAGTCGAGATGACAGGCATCTTATCCGCACGGCTGTAACGGATCGTGCAGCCACGTCTCGATCCCTGAGTCAACAGATGGGGACGTTTGCCAGACAACAACCATCTGCACGAACAGTTCGACGACGTTTGCAGCAACTCGGACTATCAGCTCGGAGACCATGGCTGTGGTTACCCTTGACGCTGCATCACAGATAGGAGCACCTGCGATGGTGTAGTCAACGACGAACCTGGGTGCACGAATGGCAAAACGTCATTTTTTCCGATGAATCCAGGTTCTGTTTACAGCATCATGATGGTCGCATCCGTGTTTGGCGACATCGCGGTGAACGCACATTGGAAGCGTGTATTCAGCATATCGCTATACTAGCGTATCACCCGGCGTGATGGTATGGGCTGCCATCGGTAACACGTCTCGGTCACCTCTTGTTCGCATTGACGGCACTTTGAGCGGTGGTCATTACATTTCAGATGTGTTACGACCCGTGGCTCTACCCATCATTCGATCCCTGCAAAACCCTACATTTCACCAGGTTAATACACGACGGCATGTTGCAGGCCCTGTAGGTGCCTTTCTGGATACAGAAAATGTTCGACTGCTGCCCTGGCCAGCACATTCTCCTGATCTCTCACCAACTGAAAACGTCTGGGCCTTGGTGGCCGAGCAACTGGCTCGAAACAATACGCCAGTCACCACCCTCGATGAACTGTGGTATCGTGTTGAAGCTGCATGGGCAGCTGTACCTGTACACGCCATCCGAACTCTGTTTGACTCAATGCCCAGGCGTATCAAGGCCGTTATTACTGCCAGAGGTGGTTGTTCTGGGTACTGATTTCTCAGGATCTACGCACCCAAATTGCTTGAAAATGTAATCACTTGCCAGTTCTAGTATAATATATTTGTCCAGTGAATACCCGTTTATCATCTGCATTTCTTCTTGGTGTAGCAATTTTAATGGCCAGTAGTATAGATCGGCATCAGCAAAATATTTCTGCTTTCAGAAGATAAAGTTGATGATGGAAATTTGGTTAGAAGATTCCGCCGCAACGAGAAAAGCCTTTATTTTAATGAAGTCCACCCCAAATCCTGAATTACGTCCATGACGCTCTTTTCCCTTTTTCTCGATAGTAAAAAGCATGCTGCTCTTCCTTGAACATTCGCGATAGACTCTGTCAATCCTATCTGTTAAGGATCCCAAACCACATAGCGGTACACCGAAAGAGGATGGACAAGCGTAGTGTAGGCAGTCTTTTTAGTAGATTTTTTGCATCTTGTAAGCGTTCTACCAATCAAACGCAGTCTTCGGGTCGCCTCCCCCACTACGTTTTCTATGTATTCTTTCCAATTTAAGTTGTTCGAAATTGTAATTTCTGTGTACTTAGTTGAATTAAAGGTTTTCAAATTTGTGTGAGTTATCGTGTAACCCAAGTCTAACGGATTCTTTTTAGCACTCATGTTGATGGCCTCACACTTTTAATTATGTAGGGTCAATTGCCAATTTTCGCAGCATACAGATACATTTCCTATATCGTTTTGCAATTAGTTTTGATCTTCTGATGAGTTTACTAGACGATAGACAACAGTATCATCTGAAAATTACCTAAGAGGGCTGTTCAGATTGTCCTAAATCGTTTACGTAAATGTGGAACAGCAGAGGGGCTATAACGCTACCTTGGGAAACACCAGAAATCGCTTCAGTTTTACTCGACGGCTTTCCGTCAGTTACTATGAACTGTGACCTCTTTGACGGTAAATCACGACTCCATTCTCATAAGCAAGCAAATCTGGTTAGAAACCGCTGTGAGGTATGGTGTCATAAGAGTTCTGGAAATCTAGAAATATGGAGTGAGTCTGAAGTCCTTTGTCGATACCACTCAAAGCTTCGTATGACTAAAGAGCTAGCTGTTTCCCATGAGACATGTTTTCTGTATCCATGTTGACTGTGTTTCAACAGACGGTTCTCTTCGATGTTCAAAAATGGTTCAAATGGCCCTGAGCACTATGGGACTTCACATTTGAAGTCATCAGTCCCCTAGAACTTAGAACTACTTAAACATAACTAACCTAAGGACATCACACACATCCATGCCCGACGCAGGATTCGAACCTGCGACTGCAGCGGTCGCTCGGTTCCAGAATGTAGCGCCTAGAACAGCTCGGCCACACCGGCCGGCTCTTTTCGAGGTAATTCACAATATATATTCCAATGTCCTGCTGCATTTAAGCGTTAGCGATATGGGCGTATAATTTAGTTGATTACTCCTCTTGCCCTTCTTAAATATTGATGTCACCTCTGCAACTGTGTCTGGGTGCGGATCTTTCGTCGAGCGAGCGGTTGTATGTGATTGTTAAGTACGGAGCTGCTGTATCAGCATGCTCTGAAAGGAACCTAGGTGGTATACAGTCTGGACCGGAAGGTTTGCTTTTATCGGGTCATTTGAGTTGTTTCGCTACTCCGAGGATATTTGCGGAAATTCTAAATCTTTCCATTTCCAGTCTCGGGACTTTCGGAATGATGATGAGATGATGATGAGAACACGAACTACTGACGGCCTTGGGAGAGCCAGTCATGACAAAACTCTACCAGCTGGTGAGCAAGATGTATGAGACAGGCGAAATACCCTCAGACTTCAAGAAGAATATAATAATTCCAATCCCAAAGAAAGCCGGTGCTGACAGATGTGAAAATTACCGAACTATCAGTTTAATAAGTCACAGCTGCAAAATACTAACGCGAATTCTTTACAGACGAATGGAAAAACTGGTAGAAGCCGACCTCTGCGAAGATCAGTTTGGATTCCGTAGAAATACTGGAACACGTGAGGCAATACTGACCTTACGACATATCTTAGAAGAAAGATTAAGGAAAGGGAAACCTACGTTTCTAGCATTTGTAGACTTAGAGAAATATTTTGACAATGTTGACTGGAATACTCTTTTTCAAATTCTAAAGGTGGCAGGGGTAAAATACAGGGAGCGAAAGGCTATTTACAATTTGTACAAAAACCAGATGGCAGTCATAAAAGTCGAGGGGCATGAAAGGGAAGCAGTGGTTGGGAAAGGAGTGAGACAGGCTTGTAGCCTCTCCCCGATGTTATTCAATCTGTATATTGAGCAAGCAGTAAAGGAAACAAAAGAAAAATTTGGAGTAGGTATTAAAATTCATGGAGATGAAGTAAAAACTTTGAGGTTCGCCGATGACATTGTAATTCTGTCAGAGACGGCAAAGGACTTGGAAGAGCAGTTGAACGGAATGGACAGTGTCTTGAAAGGAGGATATAAGATGAACATCAACAAAAGCAAAACGAGGATAATTGAATGTAGTCAAATTAAATCGGGTGATGCTGAGGGAATTAGATTAGGAAATGAGACACTTCAAGTAGTAAAGGAGTTTTCCTATTTAGGAAGTAAAATAACTGATGATGGTCGAAGTAGAGAGGATATAAAATGTAGACTGGCAATGGCAAGGAAAGCGTTTCTGAAGAAGAGAAATTTGTTAACATCGAATATAGATTTATGTATCAGGAAGTCGTTTCTGAAAGTATTTGTTTGGAGTGTAGCCATGTATGGAAGTGAAACATGGACAATAACTAGTTTGGACAAGAAGAGAATAGAAGCTTTCGAAATGTGGTGCTACAGAAGAATACTGAAGATAAGGTGGATAGATCACGTAACTAATGAGGAGGTATTGAATAGGATTGGGGAGAAGAGAAGTATGTCGCACAACTTGAATAGAAGAAGGGATCGGTTGGTAGGACATGTTCTGAGGCATCAAGGGATCACAAATTTAGCACTGGAGGGCAGTGCGGAGGGTAAAAATCGTAGAGGGAGACCAAGAGATGAATACACTAAGCAGATTCAGAAGGATGTAGGCTGCAGTAGGTACTGGGAGATGAAGCAGCTTGCACAGGATAGAGTAGCATGGAGAGCTGCATCAAACCAGTCTCAGGACTGAAGACAACAACAACAACAACAACAACAACACTATACAGACTAAAAACTCAAGCAACAACTGACAAATTTTAGGAAGTTGATAGAAAAATACTGTGGACAATTATCAGTAAGAAACATCAAGTTAGTGGGCAGCGGAGACTTTTGTCAAATTCAGTAGTGTATAAAGAAAGTGAATCTATTATTGATACAATGTTGAAAAGAAGGGTTGCATTTTCCGGCCACCTGAAGCAACTTTTTGGCTACGCCGGCCGGCGTGGCCGAGCAGTTCTAGGCGCTACAGTCTGAAACCCCGTGACCGCTACGGTCGCAGGTTCGAATCCTGCCTCAGGCATGGATGTATGTGATGTCCTTAGGTTTTAGTCACTTTTAGGTGGTTCTAAGTTCTAGGGGACTGTTGACCAAAGACGTTGTCCCATAGTGCTCAGAGCCATTTGAACCATTTTTGACTACTTCTGCAACAGTAAAACCAAAAACATCTTGTTTAAAGAAGTACAAAGTGATCTGGATGAACTGAACATCACCACACACCAAATTCAACACAGAGAAGAGAAACTGCTTCTGAAGCGCAAATACTAACGGCTGGCACTCAAACCATCAGAACGGAAGAAGTATGTCATATCTGTAGAAGAACGAGCAACCAGGTCACAGCGAATGAAGAAGTTTTGGGAAACGAAGAAATTTCTGACTGCTAAGATCTAAACTTAATCATTGTAGACTCTGTTGTATTTTATTTTAGTGCCCCAATGTGGGCGTAATCTATGTAAATAAATAAATAAGTAGCTGTTGGTTCTCACTTAACCAAAACATTAAGCTACAGGAAACTTTTACCTTGATATGCTGGGGAAATTTCTGGAGCGACAGCTTCAGAAAGTAGAGACCTTTGGTAGTGTTGCGTTCCAACAGGATGGTGTACCCCACTCACTTAGCTGTCATAGCGAGGGAGCACCAGAATCGAAGATTCGCCAACAGATGGATGGGCAGAGATTCAAGAAGCCTGTGGCCACTACATTCACCCGATTTGGCACTCTTGGATACCTTCCCTTTGGGGTATACAAAGTGAAGCGAAAGGTGCACAAAACAAAGGTCAGGGATCTACAGAACCTAAGCTCGAATCCTGGATACAGAATCGGTTTTTTAACAAGATACACTTCAAAAAGTGGTCGGGTATACTTTTAAAACGATAAAAGTAATGTTTCAGAATGAACGGAGCTTATGTGGAAGTGCGCTGAATACACAGGGTGTCTCCGCAATAGTGTGCAACAATAGAGAGAACGCTCCACAGAACAATTTGAGGTGTAGAACCTGGGGTCGGAGAAAGCAGCTTAAGAAGATAGGAATGACATTTTTATAATAATTACTATAATATCCACATACAATCTTAATTTAATGACGAAACGAAAGCAAACTTAATATTGAGGTCATCAGTCTCTTAGACTTAGAGCTACTTAAACGTAACTAACCTAAGGACACCACACACATCCATGCCCGAGACAGGATTCGAACCTTCGACTGTAGCAGTCGCGCGGTTCCGGACTGAAGCGCCTAAATATAAACGATAAGTGTGGCTTGTAGCTTGTATATTGCAGCACTTGTGTGTGGATCTCACTAACACAACAATTAAATCAAAATTTCTAAAATTTCTTTCTTACACGCGTATTATTTCAGCCCGCATTATCCAAACAACTGACCCAAACTTCCTTCAAATGATCAAGGCAGGTCCACTTATCGCCCCAAACACATTTCCTGTTTGATTTGTCCCGTGATCTGCCACACTTGTAACGTCTTCCTCTTTTTCCCTTCCTTTCCTCTTGAGGCCTGTTTACAGTCTCTTCCATTTCTAGCACTGAAAAGTCTGCGCCTGCCTATCTCCTTAGGAACATGTGGTGCTTGGATATCTCCTTTCCATTTGGAGCTTCGTAACTTCCCATGCAAGACAGGTTAAAGAAACTGCCTTCAGTGATTTATTTTAATTTTCATTGAATTTAAAAATGCAAAATGCATTTATTTCCGCTAAGTTTAGGAGATAGTAGAACACTATCGCACGCCTGCCTCTTGTATTTCGAGCCACGTCATTTTTTTGTTTTGAGAAATATATAACCCCTCTCCCCAACAACAGCCACATTCAAACGAAAATTTTGATCTTCAAAGTGGAATCAGAATCTACACTAATTCACATCTGTAAAGAACCCGTATGGACGACAACATAACAAAAGAAAACGACTACTCAAGGGTTAAATACCATATTGACCCGACATTAATCCTCACTTTTTATACAAATTTGGACGACAACGTAACAAAACAAAACGACTAATCTAGGGTTAAATACCATATTGACCCGACATTAACCCTAACTTTTAATCCAAATTCCTCCCTCGAAAAGTTAGGTTGCGGCTACAAACATTTGCTGCACAATAATTAAGTTTCTCTGCAACAATACAACCAGCGTCTCCAGCCGAAACTGGCGACAAGGCTTTTTTACTACGCAGCAGTGCAAACATTTACAGGGGTTTTATTGGTGTTAACATTGTGTAGGTCTACCTGTATTGTTTCGTTAGCTTATATTTCAGTTTTAGCTTAATTCTGATAAGACAGACTGATTTATGAAGCTATGGACTAGGGCCGTAGATACAATATCGATATATCCATTTTTGCTCCAGCAAATATAGATAGACACACCGGCAATATTTTCTGCCTGTAATCATCGACATGTGGATACCAAAATGGTAGTATTGAGTGCCGATATTTTCATTTGATATTTTTTTTCGCAATTTTCAGTCAATACGAGGGGCGTTTGAAAAGTCCGTGCAAAAATGAAAACTTCTTACGTGTTTGCGGTAAACCTTTTTTATTCCTTTTAGACTTATACACTTAGTCCAAGGCTGTTCTAATTCGTTGATCGCTTCCGAACAACAGGAATTGTCCAAGTCTGTAAAATAACTATTAGTTTCTGCAATCACGTCCTCCAGTGAATAAAATCTTTGTCCCGCCAGCCATTTCTTCCGAGGGAGCCAAGTGTGGAGAATAGGGGGGATGTGAAACGAGTTGCAATCCTATTTCCATTAATTCTGCGACCACAACTACTGAGGTGTGTCCTGATGCATTGTCGTGATGGAAAAGGACTTTTTTGCGGTCCAATCTCCGGCGTTTATCTTGCAGCTCAGTTTTCAAACGGTCCAATAACGATGAATAACATGCACCTTTTTCCAGATACTCGATGAGGATTATCCCTTGCGAATCCCGAAAGACAGTCGCCATAACCTTTTCGGCCGAATGAATGTCCTTCGCCTTTTTTGGTGCAGATTCTGCCTTGGTAACCTATTGTTTACATTGTTCTTTGGTCTCAGGAGTATAGTAATGTATCCATGTTTCATCCACGGTGACGAAACGACGCTTAAAGTCCTGCGGCTTCTTCCTGAACAGCTGCAAACCAGCCTTGCAACACTTCACACGATTCCGTTTTTGGTGAGCAGTCGCAGAACCCACAATGAGCGTAGATTTCTCATGTCCAAATGTTTATGCAGAATATTATGTACCCGTTCATTCGGGATGCTTACAGCTCCAGCAATTCCCACAGCACTAGCAAACTCACGCACCTTAACTCTTCCGTCATCCATCACCATGTCAGGGATTTCATCAATGATTTCTGGAGTCTTAACCTCCACAGGGCGTCCAGAACGTTCAGTATCACTTGTGCCCATATGACCACACCGAAAATTTTGAAACCACTTATAAACTGTTCTGATCGAAGGTGCAGACTCACCATAATGTTTGTCAAGCTTCTCTTTAGTCTCCTGAGGCGTTTTGCCGTTCATAAAGTAATGTTTAATCACCATACGAAATTGTTTTTCGTCCATTTTTTGGCAATCGCTTGACTTCTTTGATTCACACGAATGCCAAACAAATACAAATAGACCAATATGGCCGACACGTTGTGTGCGTTGTTTTCAAAGATGCTACTAACTAAACATGACCTCGATACACGGCGGACTTTTCACGGACTTTTCAAACGCCCCCTCGTATTTTAAACTTCCCTTTTGGGATTGTCATTGAATATAATTTTTCTTTCACTTTTTGAGATTTCGTCACGTCCAGTCTTTCTGTTTGACTGTGTGAAGCAAGTATAGGTGGCACATTGATTGCACTGGAGGTATGAATGGAATAACAAGACTTCCGATGGAAGAGATAGCACCCCGCTAGCGTCGAAAAACAATTTTTAACAGAACTAGTGTGCTGTTTCTTCTGGACCTCGAACGATCGAACAGCGTCAACTTTAGGTTACAATATCTCCGGATGTAATTAACATTTTACAATGCAACAAACGGCACTGATTACGTATTTGTTCATATGTTCAGATGTGCTAACAAAACTAACGGGGTTCCATTTAAAAAAAAAGTACGTTTGTGTTAAAAACATGCTTTCGTGCCGGCCGCTGTGGTCTCGCGGTTCTCGGCGCGCAGTCCAGAACCGTGCGACTGCTACGGTCACAGGTTCGAATCCTGCCTCGGGCATGGATGTGTGTGTTGTCCTTAGGTTAGTTAGGTTTAAGTAGTTCTAAGTTCTAGGGGACTGATGACCTCAGCAGTTGAGTCTCATAGTGCTCAGAGCCATTTCAACCATACTTCCGTGCATTTTTTTTTTTATGGTTTGTATTAACCAATTACACTAGCCCCTCTCCTCACGTTCGGTCTGTGGAATCGATTCGTCAGTATTTGATGTGGTTTACGAAATATATTCAGCGGTAACGTTAGGTGACTCACCCTGTATTTACAACGTGCAGACGATAGTTCTGTAGAAATGTCGATACTTTATGCCGATATACCGAGAACGATAAAGGCGATCTTTTAAATTTCTATACACCGACCTAAGTGGAAACAAGGGCCCGGGAGTAGACAACATTCCATTAGAACTACTGATAGCCTTGGGAAAGCCATTCCTGACAAAACTCTACAAACTGGTGAGAAGATGTATGAGACAAGTGAAATACCTTCAGACTTCAAGAAGAATAAAATAATTCCAATCCCAATGAAAAGCAGGTGTTGACAGATGTGAAAATTACCGAACTATCAGTTTAATAAGTCACAGCTGCAAAATACTAACACGAATTCTTTACAGACGAATCGAAAAACTGGTAGAAGCCGACCTTGGGGAAGATCACTTTGAATTCCGTAGAAATGTTGGAACACGTGAGGCAATACTGTCCCCAAGATTTATTTTAGAAGATAGGTTAATGAAAGGCAAACCTACGTTTCTAGCATTTATAGACTTAGAGAACGCTTTTGACAATGTTGACAGGGGGCGAAAGGTTATTTACAATTTGTAAAGAAATCAGATGGCAGTTATGAGTCGAGGGGCATGAAAGGGAAGCAGTGCTTGGGAAGGGAGTGAGACAGGGTTGTAGCCTATCTCCGATGTTATTCAATTTGTGTATTGAGCAAGCAGTAAAGGAAACAAAAGAAAAATTCGGACTAGGTATTACAATCCATGGAGAAGAAATAAAAACTTTGAGGTTCGCCGATGACGTAATTCTGTCAGAGACAGCAAAGGACTTGGAAGAGCAGCTGCACGGAATGGACAATGTCTTGAAAGGAGGATATGGGACGAACATCAACACAAGCAAAACGAGGATAATGAAATGTAATCGAATTAAATCGGGTGATGCTGGAGGAATTAGATTAGAAAATGAGACGTTTGAAGTAGTAAATGAGTTTTGCTATTTGGGGAGAAAAATAACTATGAAGGTCGAAGTACAGAGGATATAAAATGTAGACTGGCAATGGCAAGCAAAGCGTTTCTGAAGAAGAGAAATTTGTTAACATCGAGTATTGATTTTAGTGTCAGGAAGTCGTTCTTGAAAGTATTTGTATAGAGTGTAGCCATATGTGCAAGTGAAACATGGACAAGAAGAGAATATAAGCTTTCGAAATGGGGTGCTAGAGAAGAATGCTGAAGATTAGATGGGTAGATCACATAACTAATGAGGAGGTATTGAATAGAATTGGGGAGGAGTTTGTGGCACAACTTGACAAGAAGAAGGGATCGGTTGGTAGGACATGTTCTGAGTCATCAAGGGATCACCAATTTAGTATTAGAGGGCAGTGTGGAGGGTAAAAATCGTAGAGGGAGACCAAGAGATGAGTACACTATGCAGATTCAGAAGGATGTAGGTTGCAGTAGGTACTGGGAGATAAAGAAGCTTGCACAGGATAGAGTAGCATGGAGAGCTTCTCTGGACTTAAAGACCACAACAACCTATCGCCTGACCGAAATTTTTAAACATATCCGCAGTCCGAATATGGACGATCATTTAGATCGAAAAGCATCAACACGATAAGGAATTCGGTGCAATTAGGAAGCAAGCTTCAAACTTCACAGTTATGCGTTACGCGAAAACCACAACCAACAGAGAGGCGGGAAGGAAGTGTGGACTGGACGAATCTAATGTGTGATAGCGGGTTGCTTCAGAAGAATACTCGAAGAAGGCAGTTTCAACGAGAGTTACGCCGAGAAAATCGTTCTATGGACGCACACCTGGGCCACTGCTTGATACGGGAATAACCTGTGTTACTGTCAAATGACCCACAGGTATTTCAAAGCAAATCAACACTGAAAAATGTTTCTGTGTACAAAAGTATACTTTTAATTACATCTGCATCGAATGCGATGGCAATATCAGAGTGACCAAAATTACACCGTAATTGAACAAAAGTAAATCCACTGCATAAAAAAAGTAAAAATATTCGTTTGCATTTACGAAATTTAATCATCGTAGTACATTAATGGAAATCGAAGTCTATTACCGCGTAATATTTAACATACGCTCAAAGGCAGTATAAATGAAACATGATTATTGGAATGCTTTTATGGAAATTTTATTTTAATATTAACAATGTCACCACATCAAAGGAAAAATATAAGCCTGCACGGAGATGACCAGCAGTCGGAAAGATTTTACCATAATGCAAATTTTGTGCTAGGTCGCAATTTTAGGAAAACTGTAGCTTAGTACTTCAGAAAGTTGTTTACCTTGAGGAACAATATCTAGCTAAAAAATGGTTCAAATGGCTCTGAGCACTATGTGACTTAACATCTATGGTCATCAGTCCCCTAGAACTTAGAACTACTTAAACCTAACTAACCTAAGGACATCACACAACACCCAGCCATCACGAGGCAGAGAAAATCCCTGACCCCGCCGGGAATCGAACCCGGGAACCCGGGCGTGGGAAGCGAGAACGCTACCGCACGAGCAATACCTAGGTATCACGGTCGTAACGTGTAAGCCAAGTTGCTTGCAAATCACTTGTGCGACACTTTCTCGAACACTGTGCAATGTGCGGGATCCGTACGAAGATGGAGCATCAGGCGATTTTAAACGGGTAGAGATGAGGTCAGATCGAATGGCCACAGGTTTGACCTGACCTACGTTAGAGCGTCCCGAAAATGCTGAAATTCCTGAACTGGTAGACGCTGGAAGACATATTAAGAATCCCCCGCAAATTCCATGAACCAGCTCTAAGCTAAGAATCTAGGAATATACACTACTGGCCATTAAAATTGATATGCCACGAAGATGACGTGCTGCAGACGCGAAAGGTAACCGACAGGATGCAGATGCTGTGATATGCAAATGATTACGTTTTCAGAGCATTCACGCAAGGTTGGCGCCGGTGGCGACACCTACAACGTGCTGACATGAGAAAAGATTCCAACCGATTTCTCATACACAAACATCAATGGCCGGCGTTGCCTGGTGAAACGTTGTTGTGATGCCTCGTGTAAGGAGGAGAAATGATTACCATCACGTTTCCGACTTTGATAAAGGTCGGATTGTAGCCTATCACGATTGCGGTTTATCGTATCGCGAAATTGTTGCTCGCGTTGGTCGAGATCCAATGACTGTTAGCAGGATATGGAATCGGTGGGTTCAGGAGGGTAATACGGAACGCCGTGCTGGATCCCAACGGCCTCGTATCACTAGCAGTCGAGATGACAGGCATCTTATCCGCACGGCTGTAACGGATCGTGCAGCCACGTCTCGATCCCTGAGTCAACAGATGGAGACGTTTGCCAGACAACAACCATCTGCACGAACAGTTCGACGACGTTTGCAGCAGCACGGACTATCAGCTCAGAGACCGTGGCTGCGGTTTCCCTTGACGCTGCATCGCAGACAGGAGCGCCTGCGATGGTGTACTCGACGACGAACCTGGGTGCACGAATGGTAAAACGTCATTTTTTCGGATGAATCCAGGTTCTGTTTGCAGCATCATTATGGTCGCATACGTGTTTGGCGACATCGCGGTGAACGCTCATTAGAAGCGTGTATTCGTCATCCCCATACTGAAGTATCACCCGGCGTGATGGTATGGGGTGCCATTGGTTACACATCTGGGTCATCTCTTGTTCGCATTGACGGCGCTTTGAACAGTGGACGTTACATTTCAGATGTGTTACGACCCGTGGCTCTACCCTTCATCCGATCCCAGCATTTCAGCAGGATAATGCACGACCGCATGTTGCAGGTCCTGTACGGGCCTTTCTGGATACAGGAAAAGTTCGACTGCTGCCCTGGCCAGGACATTCTCCAGATCTCTCACCAATTGAAAACGTCTGGTCAACGGTGGCCGAGCAACTGGCTCGTCACAATACGCCAGTCACTACTCTTGATGAACTGTGTTATCGTGTTGAAGTTGCACGGGCAGCTGTTCCTGTACACGCCATCCAAACTCTGTTTGACTCAACGCCCAGGCGCATCAAAGCCGTTATTACGGCCAGAGGTGGTTGTTCTGGGTACTGATTTCCCAACATCTATGCACCCACATTGCGTGAAAATGTAATCACATGTCAGTTCTAGTATAATATATTTGCCCATTGGATACCCGTTTATCATCTGCATTTCTTCTTGGCGTAGGAATTTTAATGGCCAATAGTGTACAAGAAGTTGGCTGTCTTGGTTACTGGAGCTCCAGCTAATCGCTCCCCCCACAGTCTACCCTCATCGGAGCTCTGTTACGTCTTTCACTGCACGTCGACCTCGGCCTCTGAAAGCAAATACGAAGTGTGCGCTACTCGTAAACAGCCTGCACTGGTGCCCATTCCGTACTGAGCACGCACAGTCCAGCGCTACACGAGTCTTACCTGCGTTGTTGCCCGTCAAACAGAGCCATCCCATTACTACCACTGGTCACATTATTTTGCATTTCCCCGGACGAGAAATTAGGCCTCATACTGGGTTTTCCCTCGTCCTATTTGCGAGTGGAACGGGAAAGGAAAACACCAGCATTAGTACGGAGTACCCTCCGCCACGCACCGTACGGTGCCTTGCGGAGTATCTACGTAGATGTAGACGTAGAACGGTTTACAGTATCTCGAGGCTGTGCCAATACACAGTAGGACTTGCGAGGGATGTTAGAACAAGTCCGTGCAAAAATAAAAACTGTTTACGTCTTTGGGATGAACCTTTTTTTATTTTTCGTCATAGTCTCCTTTTAGACGTACACACATCGTCCAACGCTGTGGCTCCCTTCCGAATAAAAGGAATTGTCCAAGTCTGCAAAATAGCTATTAGTTGCTGCAAGCACCTCCTCGTTTGAGTAAAATCTTTATCCCGCCAGCCATTTCTTCAAATTGGGGAAGAAATAGCAGTCCGAGGGAGCCAAGTCTGGAGAACAGGAGGGGGGGGGGATGTGAAACGTGTTGGAATCCTATATCCATTAATTTTGCTACCACAACTGCTAAGGTGTGTGCTGGTGCATTGTCGTGATGGTAAAGGACTGTTTTGCGGTCCAATCGCAGGCTCGGTTTCCAAATGGTCCAATAACGGTGAATAATATCCACCTGTAATAGATTTAGCCTTTTCCAGATAGTCGATGAGGATTATCCCTTGCGAATCCCACAAGACAACTCCCATGACCTTTCCAGCCGAAGGAATAATCTCCGCCTTTTTTGTTCCAGATTCTGCTTTGGTAACCCATTGTTGAGATTGCTGTTTGGTCTCAGGAGTATAGTAATGTATCCGTGTTTCATCCACGGTGACGAAACGACGCTTAAAGTCCTGCGGATTCTTCCTGAACAGCTGCAAACCACCCTTGCAACACTTCCGTTTTTGGTGAGTACTCGCAGAACCCACAATGCGCGTAGATTTCTCATGTCCAAATGTTTATGCAGAATATTATGTACCCGTTCATTCGGGATGCTTACAGCGCAAGCAATTCCCAAAGCACTAGCAAACTCACGCAACTTAACTCTTCCGTCATCCATCACCATGTCAGGGATTTCATCAATGATTTGTGGAGTCGTAACCTCCACAGGGTGTCCAGAAGGTACAGCATCACTTGTCCCCATACGAGCACTCCGAAAATTTTGAAACCACTTATAAACTGTTCTAATCGAAGGTGCAGACTCACCGTAATGTTTGTCAAGCTTCTCTTTAGTCTCCTGAGGCGTTTTGCCTTTCATAAAGTAATGTTTAATCACCATACGAAATTGTTTTTCGTCCATTTTTTGGCAACCACTTGACTTCCTCGATTCGCACGAATGCCGAACTCAAAGAAATAGACCAATATGGATGACATGTTGTGTGCGTTGTTTTCAAAGATGCTACTAAGTAAACATGACCTCGATACGTGCCGGACTTTGAGCACGCCCCTCGTATATACGTAGATGCCGACGTAGAACGCTTACCATACTTCGGGGCTGTGCCGATACACAGTAGGACATACACGTTAGGATGAGGCGATTTCTAGCATTTTCGGTTGGTAGGACATGTTTTGAGGCATCAAGGGATCACAAATTTAGCATTGGAGGGCAGTGTGGAGGGTAAAAATCGTAGAGGGAGACCGAGAGATGAGTACACTAAGCAGATTCAGAAGGATGTAGGTTGCAGTAGGTACTGGGAGATGAAGAAGCTTGCACAGGATAGAGTAGCATGGAGAGCTGCATCAAACCAGTCTCAGGACTGAAGACCACAACAACAACAACATGCTCGTTTCCAAATGGTTCACGTAAGCTCATATTTGTTAACGACTAGACTATAGGAGCCATTGAAATATTTGAATTCGGTCATGGGATACAGAAGTCATTTACGTATGACTGTTTACAAGGCTATCGACGATTTGGAGATTACTACACGTAATGCAATTGGCGCCCAAGTTTTGTATCAGTGGACGTGTAGTGAATTTTACCTTTACCAAAGTTGATGCTGCGCTGTGTGATAATGGTTGGTCAACTGCTGCAATAGCACGGTATAACGGCGATAAGGTAAAACAAGTTCCTGGGCAGGGACATTTAATAGCACGGACATAATTGCCTATCGTACCTTACAGACTGGGGAGGTATACAACAGAGATATACGTAAATATATGAAGATAGTAACTGTTTTCGAAAGAGCAGAAACCACAGAGGACGGTGCAGCATCTCTAGAATAAATTATAATTAACCGAAACCTTCAGCTGCCGACAGGTGTTGTTGATATACCTCGGTGTGGACAGCTGAAAATGCGTGCCCCGACAGGGACTCGAACCCGGGAGCTCCTGCTAACATGGCAGACGCTCTATCCATCTTTTTTTTAATATGTCTCATTTTGTTCTCTATTGTTCGTTGTATCTGTTCGTGGCGGACATCCGATGAGACCAACTCAGGTTCTTTGTTGATCCGTTCACTTTTTTTTTTTTTTTTTTTTTTTGCATGCGGTAGCTAACCCTCTGACAGAACACGCTGAGCTACCGTGCCGGCAGTCCATCTGAGCCACCCAGGACACCACAGATGAATAGCGCGACTGCAGGGACTTATCTCTTGCACGCTTCCCGTGAGACCCACATTCCCAACTGTCCACAATCTACATACGTCTCACGGGTGGCGTGTAACGGAGACGTCCCTGCAGTCGTTGTGGCTCAGATGGATAGGGTGTCTACTATATAAGCAGAAGGTTCCGGGTTCGAGTCTCGGTCAGGGCACACATTTTGAGCTGTCCACATCGAGGTATGTCAACAACACCTGTCGGCAGGTGAGGGTTTCAATTAATTATCATTTATTCTAGAGAAGCTCTACGTTCCTCTGTGGTTTCTGCTCTTTCGAGAACAGTTACTATCTTCATATATATATATATATATATATATATATATATATATATATATATATATATAGGGTATTTCAAAAGTGACCGGTATACTTGAAACGGCAATACAAACTAAACGAGCAGCGATAGAAATACACCGTTTGTTGCAATATGCTTGAACAACAGTACATTTTCAGGCAGACAAACTTTCGAAATTACGGTAGTTTGTCAACAACAGATGGCGATGCAGTCTGGGAAACTCTATAGTACGATATTTTTCACATATCCACCATGCGTAGCAATAATATGGCGTAGTCTCTGAATGAAATTACCCGAAACCTTTGACAACGTGTCTTGCGGAATGGCTTCACATGCAGATGAGATGTACTGCTTCAGCTGTTCAATTGTTTCTGGATTCTGGCGGTGCACCTGGTCTTTCAAGTGTCCCCACACAAAGAAGTCACAGGAGTTCATGTCTGGCGAATAGGGAGGCCAATCCACGCCGCCTCCTGTATGTTTCGGATAGCCCAAAGCAATCACACGATCATCGAAATATTCATTCAGGAAATTAAAGACGTCGGCCGTGCGATGTGGCCGGGCACCATCGTGCATAAACCACGAGGTGTTCGCAGTGTCGTCTAAGGCAGTTTGTACCGCCACAAATTCACGAAGAATGTCCAGATAGCGTGATGCAGTAATCGTTTCGGATCTGAAAAATGGGCCAATGATTCCTTTGGAAGAAATGGCGGCCCAGACCAGTACTTTTTGAGGACGATGGGACTGCAACATGGGGCTTTTCGGTTCCCCATATGCGCCAGTTCTGTTTATTGACGAAGCCGTCCAGGTAAAAATAAGCTTCGTCAGTAAACCAAATGCTGCTCACATGCATATCGCCGTTATCAATCCTGTGCACTACACCATCAGCGAATGTCTCTCGCGCAGAAATGGTTGCGGCGCTGAGAGGTTGCCGCGTTTGAATTTTGTACGGATAGAGGTGTGAACTCTGGCGCATGAGACGATACGTGGACGTTGGCGTCATTTGGACCGCAGCTGCAACACGGCGAACGGAAACCCGAGGCCGCTGTTGGATCACCTGCTGCACTAGCTGCGCGTTGCCCTCTGTGGTTGCCGTACGCGGTCGCCCTACCTTTCCAGCACGTTCCCAGTCCGTTGAAATTTTTCAAACAGATCCTTTATTGTATCGCTTTTCGGTGCTTTGGTTACATTAAACCTCCGTTGCAAACTTGGTCTTGTTGCAACAACACTGTGTTCTAGGCGGTGGAATTCCAACACCAGAAAAATCCTCTGTTCTAAGGAATAAACCATGTTGTCCACAGCACACTTGCACGTTGTGAACAGCACACGCTTACAGCAGAAAGACGACGTACAGAATGGCGCACCCACAGACTGCGGTGTCTTCTATATCTTTCACATCACTTGCAGCGCCATCTGTTGTTGAAAATTGTAACGACTGTAATTTCGAAAGTTTGTCCGCCTGAAAATGTACTGTTGTCCCAAGCATATTGCAACAAGCGCTGTATTTCTATCGCTGCTCGTTTAGTTTTTATTGCCGTTTCAAATATACCGGTCATTTTTGAAACACACTGTATATATATGAAGATACCTTCGTCTGTACGGATGCGCACAGGTTGCCCGAACACTTACGAGAATCGTCAACTTAGTATGCGCGATTGATGAGTGGATGGGCAGATATCTGTTAGGTACATTACGTATGTAGATTGTGGACAGTTGGGAATGTGGGTCTCACGGAGAGCGTGCAAGGGGTAAGTCCCTGCAGTCGCGCTATTCAGCTGTGTTCTCTGTGGCTCAGATGGACAGAGCTTCTGCCATATAAGCACATCCCGGGTTCGAGTCCCGGTCGGGTCACACTTTTTCAGCCGTCCACATCGAGGTATATCAGCAACACCTGTCGACAGCTGAGGGTTTCAGTTAATCATCTTTTCTATAGGTAAATCTGTTTTCACATGTACAATGCCACCAACACTAAGGACCAGGAATTAATTTTCGTTGTCCCTGCAAGCCGCTGGAAACGGACCTGTCAACTGGAAATGGGTAAACGTGGTCGTTCAGTAACATTTGTCCAAAAAAGAAAAAAGTTTGAAATGGCTCTGAGCACTATGCGACTTAACTTCTGAGGTCATCAGTACCCTAGAACTTAAACCTAAGCTAAGTACATCGCACACATGCACGCCCGTGGCAGGATTCGAGCCTGCGACCGTAGCGGTCGGGCGGTTCCAGAATGTAGCGCCTAGAATCGCTCGGCCACCTCGGCAGGCAACATTTGTTATTGTTGTTGTTGCTGTTGTTGTTGTTACTGCTGTTTCTTCAGTGTTCAGAGTCCTTAAACTCGAAACAGCGTTGCACAACCGCAGAAATTTAGAGATAATTAACCTCTGTGGACGGTAATACAGATACATCACCGTGTTTTTAAATTAACTTTTATTCTGTTTCAGCCTTCTTGCCGTGCAGGTATCTTACAGAGTCTGGTAGTGGAACTTTATACGCCTGCGAGGCCGTAGAGGGTTCTTTATATCGAAGTTACGCACAGAATTCCCTGCAGTCGTTTGGGCTATAGCAAACGATCGCTGCTCTCCATACTGTGCGAGGGGGAGAGGTCCGGGGATCTGCTCTCCCGGGCAGACGGCGGAATGCATACCTGCACTTGTGCATCGCCCCCGTGTGTGTGAGTGGGTGTGTGTGGGAGGGAGAGGGAGGTAGGGAGGGAGGGAGGTTAGGGGGCTGGGAGATCGATACATCAAAGGGGCCGCGCCCTTTTTTTTTCTTTTTTTTTTTTTTTGCATCGTGGGCCACAGATGGTGGCGCAAGCGATTTCGCTCTCTGTCCTTCTGTTTCATTCCGCGGAACAGCACGGGTAAAAAATTCCGTCTCTTGCCGTCATCTCGTCCACAAAGGACAGCAGCGCGAGCTATACGACAGGTCATTAAATACTAATTAAAAATTTTTACAGTGCAGGGTGTTACAAAAAGGTACAGCCAAACTTTCAGGAAACATTCCTCACACACAAATAAAGAAAAGATGTTATGTGGACATGTGTCCGCAAACGCTTACTTTCCATGTTTAGAGCTCATTTCAGTTTCGTCGGTATGTACTGTACTTCCTCGATTCACCGCCAGTTGGCCCAATTGAAGGAAGGCAATGTTGACTTCGGTGTTTGTGTTGACATGCGACTCATTGCTCTACAGTGCTAGCATCGAGCACATCAGTACGTAGCATCAACAGGTCAGTGTTCATCACGAACGTGGTCTTGCAGCTAGTGCAATGTTTACAAATGCGGAGTTGGCAGATGCCCATTTTATATATGGATTAGCACGGGGCAATAGCCGTGGCGCGAACGAAGGTGTCCCGACAGGAAGACGTTCGAAGCAATAGATCGCCATCTTAGGGAGCACAGAACATTCCAGCCTATGACTCGCGACTGGGGAAGACATAGAACGACGAGGACACCTGCAATGGACGAGGCAATTCTTCGTGCAGTTGACGATAACCCTAATGTCAGCGTCAGAGAAGTTGCTGCTGTACAAGGTAACGTTGACCACGTCACTGTAGGGAGAGTGCTACGGGAGAGCCAATTGTTTCCGTACCGTGTACAGCGTGTGCAGGCACTATCAGCAGCTGATTGGCCTCCACGGCTACACTTCTGCGAATGGTTCATCCGACAATGTGTCAATCCTCATTTCAGTGCAAATGTTCTCTTTACGGATGAGGCTTCATTCCGACGTGATCAAATTGTAAATTTTCACAATCAACATGTGTGGGCTGACGAGAATCCGCACGCAATTCTGCAATCACGTCATCAACACAGATTTTCTGTGAACGTTTGGGCAGGCATTGTTGGTGATGTCTCGATTGGGCCCCATTTTCTTCCACCTACGCTCAATGGAGCACGTTATCATGATTTCATACGGGATACTCTACCTGTGCTGCTAAAACATGTGCCTTTACAAGTACGACGCAGCATGTGGTTTGTGCACGATGGAGCTCCTGCACATTTCAGTCCAAGTGTTCGTACGCTTCTCAACAACAGATTCGGTGACCGATGGATTGGTAGAGGCGGACCAATTCTGTGGCCTCCACGCTCTCCTGACCTCAACCCTCTTGACTTTCATTTGTGGGGGCATTTGAAAGCTCTTGTCTACGCAACCCCGGTACCAAATGTAGAGACTCTTCGTGCTCGTAATGTGGACGGCTGTGATACAATACGCCATTCTCCAGGGCTCCATCAGCGCATCAGGGATTCCGTGCGACGGAGGGTGGATGCTTGATCCTCGCTAACGGAGGACATTTTGAACATTTCCTGTAACAAAGTGTTTGAAGTCACGCTGGTACGTTCTGTTGCTGTGTGTTTCCATTCCATGATTAATGTGATTTGAAGAGAAGTAATAAAATGAGCTCTAACATGGAAAGTAAGCGTTTCCGGACACATGTCCACATAACATATTTTCTTTCTTTGTGTGTGAGGAATGTTTCCTGAAAGTTTGGCCGTACCTTTTTGTAACACCCTGTATATACTAAACTTACAGAGCGTGTGTGAATGTAGTTGAGGACACCGATGAACATCTCATCAACAATGGCGTCAAACAAGGCGACTCGTATTATCTCCAAAACTGCTTTCAGCAATCCTCGAGAAAGCAATGTCTAAATTAAAGCGGAAAACAAACGGGATCCAAATTCTGGCAAAGAGATTGTACGAGGGTGTAAGACATGAATATTTCTATTGTCTATTGTCAAATCACAATTTATGAAAGATGTTTATATTTTATTAATAGGATTAAGTGTGTCTAGAAAGGAGGATATAAGATGAACATCAACAAAAGCAAAACGAGGATAATGGAATGTAGTCGAATTAAGTCGGGTGATGCTGAGGGAATTAGATAAGAAAATGAGTCACTTAAAGTAGTAAAGGAGTTTAGCTATTTGGGGAGCAAAATAACTCATGATGGTCGAAGTAGAGAGGATATAAAATGTAGATTGGCAATGGCAAGGAAAGCGTTTCTGATGAAGAGAAATTTGTTAACATCGAGTATAGATTTAAGTGTCAGGAAGTCGTTTCTGAAAATATACGCATGGAGTGTAGCCATGTATGGATGTGAAACATGGACGATAACTAGTTTGGAGAAGAAGAGAATAGAGGCTTTCGAAATGTGGTGCTAGAGAAGAATGCTGAAGATTATATGGGTAGATCACATAACTAATGAGGAAGTACTGAATAGGTTTAAGGAGAAGAGGAGTTTGTGGCACAACTTGACTAGAAGAAGGGATCGGTTGGTAGGACATGTTCAGAGGCATCAAGGGATCACCAATTTAGTATTGGAGGGCAAAGTGGAGGGTAAAATTCGTAGAGGGAGACGGAGAGAGGAACACACTAAGCAGATTCAGAAGGATGTAGGTTGCAGTAGGTACTGGGAGATGAAGACGCTTGCACAGGATAGAGTAGCATGGAGAGCTGCATCAAACCAATCTCAGGACTGAAGACCACAACAACAACAGGATTAAGTAGGAATAATTAATATTTGTAATGTTGGGAATAATTGCGGTAGTAGCGAATGTATGTTGACACGAGAGACCGCAAATTGATATAATTTTAAAAAGGGCGGGAGAGACAGCGTATGGATACATTTTAAGAAAAGAGCGGGAAAGACCGCGCATTGATACATTTTGTAATGGTAGCAGGGATTGTCTGCACGAGAAAGCATTGTTCGGGGGAGAGACCGCAGTAGGAAGTCAGTAGTGAGCGAGAAGTGAAGCGAGTCGGTAGCAGGTCTGAAGGGAGAGGTTGAGAGGAGCGGTGTGCCTGCCAGCCACCAGCTGTGACTTACAAGAGATTGTAAACGGATGTATAGAGACACCAGCTAACTATTATCATAAGAGGAACTAATATTATTGAATAAAATTTTTGAGAAACTCAAGACTACTGAAGGTATGTTTGCGCAATGCTAGTTGTAAGATTATTGTAAAAAGTAGCTCCCATTTGAACGTTTGTAAAATCATTTCATTACCAGCAGCAAATATTTGAAGAAACGTTTTCAAAATATAAGTAATTTTTGCCAGCAATATCGCAGTACTGATTATAATCCACGCCAAAAACCTACAACACAAAACTTTGCAATATTTTATTGTTGTCAAGAAAAAGTTTAACTATGAATTACGTAACTTCAGTCAAATTAATTGAAGAACAACGTCAGCTTTGCCATTAAAGAATAACGTCAGCTTAGGTAATAAATAGAGTCACTTATTATGACAGCCCACCAGCAGCCAATAGAGTATAGTAAAACAGAGTAAGTATATTCATGTCCCAGTTCGATGTAGCAGTCAGATGGCGATCCAGTAACAGTAAAAAATTTGAGGAACAGTTTTGGGTTACTGCAGGCAACGACTCAGAGCCACGACGACGACACATTCTATGTTTCGTAGAAATAATCAGAAAATCACTTTTAATAAGAAGCGATTAAATTTGTGTGCGAAGATTGAGAAAGAGAATAAATTTCAAAGGGAAGATTTCATTTGTTGTTATTAAGCAAGAGATGGAAATCCTAAGGAAAGGTTTCGTGGGTTATGGTAAAAGGCAAGGTTATCATTAACAAAAGAGGTATAGAAGAGACGGGAAAGTATCAAGGGTCACTCCAAGATAAATGCGCCGGCCGCGGTGGTCTCGCGGTTCTAGGCGCGCAGTTCGGAACCGTGCGACTGCTACGGTCGCAGGTTCGCATCCTGCCTCGGGCATGGATCTGTGTGATGTGCTTAGGTTAGTTAGGTTTAAGTAGTTCTAAGTTATAGGGGACTGATGACCACAGCAGTTGAGTCCCATAGTGCTCAGAGCCAAAATAAATGCACACTATTTTTGTAAAAATACAGTTTTCATCCTGCATGTGTGAGAGTTCTACAGTGCGTAGATACATCCTTCCCGCTTGTTTTCAAACTTAGTTCAACCTGTTTCCGTGAGAGGCGCCATCACAGCATGTCTCCAAGATGGCTGCTACACTTGTCGTTCGTCAGAAGCAACGTGCTGCCGTAGAATTCCCGTGCTGTGAAAACTAGAAAGTGGGGAACATCCACAAGAGGTTGAAAAAGGTGTACGGAGATGCTGCTGTCGATCGCAGTACAGTTGGTAGGTGGGCGAGCAGGTTACGTGACGAAAGCGGGCACGGCAGTATTGAGGATTGTCCTCGCAGCGGCAGGCCTCGTACTGCACACACTCCAGACAATGTGCACAGAGTTAACGAACTGGTGGCTGCTGACAGACGCGTCACAGTGAACGAATTGTCACGCTACTTAGGGATAAGGGGAAGGGCGTGTTTGCAGAGTACTGAAAGTGTTGGCGTTAAGAAAGGTTTGTGCCAGCTGGGTTCCCAGGATGTCTATAGTGGCTCGCAAAGAAACAAGAACAACGGTATGCAGCCAACTTTTGGAACAGTACGAGAATGGAGGAGATGAATTTCTTGGAATAATTTTGGCTGGTGATGAAACATGGCTCCATCATTTTTCACCAAAGACGAAGAGGCAATCAGATCCTGCAAATTCACCCGTGAAAAAAAAAAAAAAATTCAAAACCACACCTTCAGCTGGAAAAGTTATGGCTACGGTGTTTTTCGATTCCGAAGGACTTTTGCTTGTGGACATCGTACCATGTGGAACCACCATAAATTCTGATGCATATGTGACGAGACTGAAGTAGCTTCAGGCTCGATTGAGTCGTGTTCGACCACATCGGCAAAAGCAGGACGTTTTGCTGTTGCACGACAATACACGGCCAAGTGTCTGTCAAAAAACAGTGGAAGCGATCACAAAACTCGGATGGACAACACTTGAACACCCGCCTTAGTCCTGATCTGGCTCCATGTGACTATCATCTCTTTGGCAAACTGAAAGAGTCTCTTCGTGGAACAAGGTTTGAAGATGATGACTCCCTTGTGCACGGTGCCAAACAGTGGCTCCAACAGGTTGGTCCAGAATTTTACACTGCGGGTATAGAGGCTCTGGTTCCAAGAGGGCGTAAGGCAGTTGAGAGGGATAGAAATTGTGTGGAAAAATGAAAATATTGTTCCTACAGGATGTATACACACTGTAAAACTTTCAAACATGTAGAATAAAAAATGGATTTAAGAAAAAAGTAGTGTGCATTTCTTTTGGACTGACCCTTGAAGTTTGACGAACAGTATTCAGCGATTTCAGTAAATTCGTTCTGAACATCGTGTGATATATTATGAGGATACCTGGCACCAGATGTCTACGTATAGGTCATGCAAAGCTAATGGGCCGTTGGCTCATAGGCCCAGGTCTGCCATCCAGTACCATCCCAGATGTGTTTCATCGAACTCAGATCTTCTTTGCCAAGCCGACAGTTCACTATCGCGCCAGTGATATCACCTTATCACCAATCCGGCCTTGTGGCGTTATCCTGCTGGAAGATGCCACAGCCATCGTGGAAGACATCAGGCATGAAGGGATGCAGATGGCCCGCATCAATGTTCAGCTGCCAAGGTGCCTTCGATCATTACCACAAGTCCCACGGAAGCCCAAGGGAACGTTGCCCCAGAGCACAATTCTGTCCCCACCAATCTCCACAGGACTGAGGGAGGTGGCACAGTGGTTAGCACACTGGGCTGGGATTCGGGAGGGCGACACTTCAATCCCATGTTCAGCCATACTGATTTAAGTTTACTGTGTTTCCCCAACATTGCTTCAGGCAAATACTGGGATGGTTCCTTTGACAGGGCACAGCCTACTTCCTTCCCCGTCCTTCCATAATCCAATGAGGCTTTCGTATCTTACCCCAAATCAACCCAACCCAACCCAGCCAACCTGCATAAGTGGGGCATTTTGTTTCTAGCAGACGTCCACCTGTGTGGCTGTGTATGCAGACACGGCCATCGATCTGTTGTCACATGAAATGTGATTCAGCGCACCAGGCCAGATGCTCCAGTTGGTCAAGAGTCCAATCTCTGTGAGCCTGTGCCAAGTGAAGTTGGGTCAGGTTAGGTTTGGTTAAGTTAGGTTAGGTTAGATGAGAACACCTATGGGTTGTCTATTGTGGGGCCCCATGCTCATGTATGTGCGCTGATCGGTGTGGTCCAAAACACCTGTGCCAACACCAGCAGCTGTAGTGTGTCCTGATGACTGCCACACATCACCATCTATCCTGATTTACAGAGTGGTCAAAGTCTCCGACTTCCACGTTATGTCATGGACGTCCAGCACATTGTCGCCTGCTGGTGGTTTCACCGTCCTTCAACCACTTTCCACACATGCTCATGAAAGCCGCACACCAACAGCCCAACTAGCTATGCTGTTTCATCCCCCAGCACCTGGCCACTATGCCGGCCGGTGTGGCCGAGCGGTTCTAGGCGCTTCAGTCTGGAACCGCGCTACCGCTATTGTCGCAGGTTCGAATCCTGCCACGGGCATGGATGTGTGTGATGTCCTTACGTTAGTTAGGGTTAAGCAGTTCTACGTTCTAGGGGACTGGTGACCTCAGCAGTTACGTCCCACAGTGCTCAGAGCCATTTGAACCATTTTTGGACCTGGCCACTGCACTTTGTCTCTTGTCAGAGACACTTACATCAGTAGATTTCACCAATTTGAACCCCAAATAATCACTAGAAATGAATACCTATTCATAGCTGCTCCACTTACGAACTTCCCTTTCAGAGTCACAAGAGGGCAACGCCACACCAGGCAGCGTTCACTCCAACAGTTGGGCAATGGTCATAATACTCGTATTTTGCCTCATTAGCATACATCAGGTGCGTTCAGCCACTAACACTTCTCCTGAAAGCAGATTGGTTTTATCCAGAGTACTGATAATGCACATTATTCTCTACCTTTACGACTATAAAACCTGATGTTTCAACGAAATCTCTGTTCAACACGACAGCCTTATGCCAACTTACTGGGAGGGTCTGTATGCCCACATGGAACCACTCAACTGGTCGACGTTGCAGACAACACAGACGTCCAGATGAGCAGTGAGGTGTTTCACTGTGATCCACCGATCACCTCGGATGAGACTGTCCGCACATTCCAACAAGGCTGGAGTCACAGTTGTGTGCAGCCGATCAGTGCATGAGTGGCTGGACAGGTCTGCTCGGCATTCTTGCCCAACGACTCACCGTGCTTTTGTTCACCGCCAGGTCTTCGTAGACATTCTTCAATCGCCTATGAATACCTGCGATGTCTGGTTTTCTGCCAAAATAAGCTTAGTGACAGCTCTCTACCTGGAATGTACCACCATTCCAGAAGCCATTTTGAAGGCTACGTGTAGTCCCACCACTTATCAGAAGCTCATGAAACTATAAGGGCTGCAGCAGAAATATTCCACGGTGTTCTACAACAAATTATGCATTTTTCCAACTGAAATCGGACGAGAAAAAATATATGGCAATACCTAGTGCTCACTTTTCTTATCTTCACTATGGGAAAGAGAACGAGAGAGAGAGAGAGAGAGAGAGAGAGAGAGAGAGAGAGAGAGAGAGAGAGAGATGAGAGTTGTGGGTCCGATTTGATTTCTAACTGCTACTTATTTTTCTTCTTCTTGAAACATTTCTACTTATTCCTCCAGGGAATTCCTCTTTCCCTTCTCTCCCTCCTCACTTTCTCCCTGCTCTCTCCCTCTCCTCCCCCCTCCCCAGGCTTCCACACCCCCCTCCCCACCCCTTCCCTTCTTCTCTCCCACTGGCATCCTACCCCTCACTCCCTCCTCCCCTCCCCTCTTACTTACGGCAGGCCCCCGACTTTTTCATCAAACAGTATGTTTTAGCGCGCCGAAGTACGTCGCCACTGTGGTAGTGTTTCTCTTCCCATCATTTCATCAGTGTCTCTCCTGCAGTGCTCTTATGTTCATGTGTGCAACTCTGTGTCTCCATTTGTTATAGTGCTGAACTTTTTTATACAAGCAGCGCATCTGTGAATGTCTTCCTTTATTTTAATATGTATGGCTCCTGTTTTTATCCTCCACGTATGTTTGTTTTTATGTCTTCCTGTTTAATGTATGTTTTTCTATTGCCGAAGAGCAACACAGATAGGGCGCTGCCGGCCTACTTTTACGTAAAGGCTTTAAAATCACAATAAAGAAAAAAAAAATTCTACGTACGCAGGTCGTTCACAGAGCCTCTCCCATGCTATGTAGAGCTAACAGCAGTCATACACGCGCGCGCACACACGCACACACACGCACACGCACACACACACACACACACACACACACACACACACAGAGAGAGAGAGAGAGAGAGAGAGAGAGAGAGAGAGAGAGAGAAAAAGAGAGAGACTCACTGACCTCTGACCCTGATGTGACGTCCAGCAAGGGTGGCTGTGTCGGCAGTCAGTGGCGTCCGGGCATCGTCCACTGAGACGCTCACTGCGCTGACGTCCACGCCGCGTCGGTTGCACGACGCCTGCAGCGCCTCTCTGTGAACAACGAAAAAAGACACTTATTTAATACACACACATATTGCAGATTACCTTCCTTAAGTAACAGTGCCTCTGTGTTAGATCCGATCCACTCTGAATGAGCTTTCGAAAATTTGCATAATGTTCATCATCAGGAGATGATGAAGGGCCAAATATGCGAAAGCTTGAGATTTTTTCCTAGCTATACTGCGGCGTCAACACCAAGTGCATTATACTGATGACCACACTATCTACAGAGCTCGTATTTCGTAATTAAATTTTCTCTTATACAAGAGCCAGCCGGATAGACCAAGCGGTTCTGGGCGCTACAGTCTGGAACCGCGCGACCACTACAGTCGCAGGTTCGAATCCAGCCTCGGGCATGGATGTGTGTAATGTCCTTAGGTTAGTTAGATTTAGGTAGTTCTAAGTTCTAGGGGACTGATGACCTCAGAAGTTAAGTCCCATAGTCCTTATACAAGATATGCTGACCACAAAGACACCAGAGCATTGAACTCCAAGTTGCTATGATTTATTTTCCTGTAACTAGCGCACTACTGCTTCTGTAGTCCTGGGTACTTGCGTATCTGCTTTGATACGGGACTACCAACTACGACATTTCGTCTTTCTAAAACTCCTTAAATTTTTTTCTTAAATCTTTCAATTTTCTCAGTCGAAGAAATATTTTACATTACGATTGATTACTAATTTTGCTTGGTAAACAACTATCTTCAGATCACTCATGGTGAAGGCTCTGTGTCTCCATACACTGCATACTATAACATCATCTTCTGGAAGAGTGTATCTTGTAACATGCTCATTAATGAGCCAGGCTTCGATTCAATATTTGTTATAATGCAAAACGTGATTTCAGACCATGGTGCACAGCACTCAGTTCCTAATTCTCTCTTAGTGAGGAAATTTCGCATTAGAGTACAGTGTCACACAGTCTTCAACACACATTCAGGGTGTTCGGAAATTGCCATTACAAACTTCTTGTAAGAGGACTGTGTACACAATGTTTGCAGTAGCAACCGAAAACGTATTTGTTAGGTATATTTGCAACAAGGTACTCATGGCAGGGCTGGTTACGTCAGCCTGGGTGAGGGAATTTGACGTCTGCCGCGCCTCTCTCTCCTGGTTCGAGCCTCACTCACCACTCTATGAGCGTTAAATGGAAATCGTGCTTTACTTTAACCTCGTACAGTTTTGTGGTGGCTTCACTTTAGCGAAGATGCTAAATTCCAGGCAAAATCTTTTATTAGCTGTAACTCCGTAACTAAACATTAGCGCACCTATGTTTATATGAACTTTTTTCTTTAGTTTTATTTTTAGAATAACATATTAAAATATTTCGATATATTCCTGAATGACCTTATATATACAGGTGTGAGTTAGCAATTGACGCATTACTTATCACACACTGTGTAAATAGTGTGTAATGAGTGACGCGTAAATTGCCAACTCACACCTGTATACAGTGTGTTAATAGAATTTCTTGTATGGGAAATAAGGAATTGTCAAAGGGTAGGTTTTCCAGTTTGTTTACCAATTTTACTTTGCTATCTGTGAGATATTTTTTATAACTCGGCAAGTGAACAAAAACTTGATTTGCAATATTTTGCTTTCTTTTTTGAGGTGAAAACAACCTTACCGTCATATAATGAATGTTCCTTCTGGTATTGTAATTACGTACATCATCGTTCCTTTTGAACTGCAGTGGATTATTTGCACCAAACTTCATGAGGGAAAGATATATACTATGAAACAATAATCAGAATGCCCAATTCCCTAAACATTTTGTACAAGATTATTGTGGGTGAGCACCACATGTTATTCTTAAGCACGTTTTTCTGCAATGAAGTCTTCCTCTCTTAAGGACGAGTTACGTCTGAACATTATCCCTGCGGTCGCAGGTTCGAATCCTGCCTCGGGCATGGATGTGTGTGATGTCCTTAGGTTAGTTAGGTTTAAGTAGTTCTAAGTTCTAGGGGACTGATGACCTCAGATGTTAAGTCACATAGTGCTCAGAGCCATTTGAAACAACCATTTGAACCATTTTGTAAATGTACTGAATTCTCCAACCCCAACATTTTCAGTGCTGCTACGACCAAATGTGGCTGAACTAAATAGTTACAGGAGTTCCAAAATGTTCTCTTTCCAGTTTAAATTCTCATCGGTATGGACACCTTAAAATTTTGAAGTTTCCACCCTGTTTATTATTTACTCACAACGTGTCAAACTTACCATAAGTGAAGCACCCCTAGATGTGCAGAAATGTCTTTTTAAAATTGAGGGTGAGACCATTCCATGAAAACCAGTCAGATTTTCATTCTTAATTTTGTATCCTCTGCACTTCTGGAATCATCAGTAGTTTTGTTGCCAAATAGAAAAACTCATCTACTACTTTTAGATTGTTCAAATGGCTCTAAGCACTAAGGACTTAATATCTGTGGTCATCAGTCCCCTAGAACTTGTTGTTTGTTGTTGTTGTGGTCTTCAGTCCTGAGACTGGTTTGATGCAGCTCTCCATGCTACTCTATCCTGTGCAAGCTTCTTCATCTCCCAGTACCTACTGCAGCCTACATCCTTCTGAATCTGCTTGGTGTATTCATCTCTTGGTCTCCCTCTACGATTTTTATCCTCTACCCTGCCCTCCAATACTAAACTGGTGATCCCTTGATGCCTCAAAACATGTCCTACCAACCGATCCTTTCTTCTGGTCAAGTTGTGCCACAAACATCTCTTCTCCCCAATCCTATTCAATACTTCCTCATTAGTTATGCGATCTACCCATCTAATCTTCAGAATTCTTCTGTATCACCACATTTCAAAAGCGTCTATTCTTTTCTTGTCCAAACTATTTATCGTCTACGTTTCACTTCCATACATGGCTATACTCCATACAAATACTTTCAGAAATGTCTTCCTGACACTTAAATCTATACTCGATGTTAACAAATTTCTCTTCTTCAGAAACGCTTTCCTTGCCATTGCCAGTCTACATTTTATATCCTCTCTACTTCGACCATCACCAGTTATTTTGCTCCCCAAATAGCAAAACTCCTTTGCCACTTTAATTGTCTCATTTCCTAATCTAATTCCTTCAGCATCCTTAGAACTACTTAAACCTAACTAACATAAGGACATCTCACACATCCATGTCCGAGGCAGGATTCGAACGCGCGACCGTAGCAGCAGCGCGATTCCGATAAGAAGCGGCTAGAACCGCTCGGCCACAGCGGCCGGCTACTACTTTTAGAGTCTCGCTGTCTAGTCACTTTATTTTGCAATTATATCATTTAATTCGACTACAGACCGTTACAGCTGTTTCACTTTTGTTGGTGTTCACCTTTCAATCTCTTCTCAAGACACTATCGGTTCCGTTGTATTGCTCTTCAAAATCCTTTGCTGTCTCTGACAGAATTCCGGAGTCATCAGCAAACACAAAGTTTTTGTTTCTTCTCCATAATATTTCTAGTTGGTTTCCTTTACTAGGTACTATATGTAGAGGCTAAATAACATAGAGGGTACGTTACAACTTATTTCACTCCTCAACCACTGCTTCCCTTTAGTGTTCTTCGGTACTTGTAACTGCAGTCTGCTTTACTGTAAGTGTTATAGACATGGTACGATAAAAAGTACAGTTATTAGCAAACGATACATATCGTAATAGATGTTTCGCCTAATTACATCGAACTGATGTGATGTAACGGACGTATTTTGGCATACAGGGAATACAAGTCGCGAGGGAATCTCATTACACGATTAATATATGGCAAGCACTTGAGCGGCTGTGTACACGAAAATTTCGCAGCGCGGTATCTACAACTGTAACTAAGGCCGCACAAAATTACAGGCACGAATGCATGCAATGTCGAATTGAGGTGAGTTAATTGTGACTCAGTCGGCGGTAATAGGACCAAATGATATGTAAATCTCGTGGCGGTATCTGATTATGACACAGGGAGTACCGGTAGCAAAAAGATTTGTGCTATTTTTCAGTCCTATATCTCCTACGCGAGTATAAATAGAAACCTGGGACAAATTTTTACACCGCTTAGAACTACGAGGGCCGTCCAGTATGAAATGCAATACTTTCTTTTTTCGAAACGACGTTGGTTTTATCCAGGATCCCAGTACAGCGTATTATCCCCCATTATCTTGACTGCTTTTCAACGTTATCCCCGTTCAGTGCGACGGACTTCAAATGGTTAACATCTATGGTCATCATTCCCCTAGAACTTAGAACTACTTAAACCTAACTAACCTAAGGACATCACACAACACCCAGTCATCACGAGGCAGACAACATCCCTGACCCAGCCGGGGATCGAACCCGGGAAACCGGGCGTGGGAAGCAACGGACTTCCGCCACCTCACTGGGACGGTCTGTAATCCTGCAAGGTATAACTCTGCTGCCCGAAGTCGTTTCCAACCTCTTTTCTGTATCAGTAACCTCCGCATCATCTACATGTACATGTACATGTACATCTACATCTACATCCATAATCCGCAAGCCACCTGACGCTGTGTGGCGGAGGGTACCCTGAGTACCTCTATCGGTTCTGCCTTCTATTCCAGTCTCGTATTGTTCGTTGAAACAAAGATTGTCGGTATGCCTCTGTGTGGGCTCTAATCTCTCTGATTTTATCCTCACGGTCTCTTGGCGAGATATACGTAGGAGGGAGCAATATACTGCTTGACTCTTCGGTGAAGGTATGTTCTCGAAACTTCAACAAAAGCCCGTACCGAGCTACTGAGCGTCTCTCCTGCAGAGTCTTCCACTGGAGTTTATCCATTATCTCCGTAACGCTTTCGCGATTACTGAATGATCCTGTAACGAAGCGCGCTGCTCTCCGTTGGATCTTCTATATCTCTTCTATCAACCCTATCTGGTACGGATCCCACACTGCTGAGCAGTATTCGAGCAGTGGGCGAACAAACGTACTGTAACCTACTTCCTTTGTTTTCGCATTGCATTTCCTTAGGATTCTTCCAATGAATCTCAGTCTGGCATCTGCTTTACCGACGATCAACTTTATATGATCATTCCATTTTAAAACACTCCTAATGCCTACTCCCAGATAATATATGGAATTAACTGCTTCCAGTTGCTGACCTGCTATATTGTAGCTAAAGGGATCTATCTTTCTATGTATTCGCAGCACATTACACTTGTCTACATTGAGATTCAGTTGCCATTCCCTGCACCATGCGTCAATTCGCTACAGATCCTCCTGCATTTCAGTACAATTTTCCATTGTTACAACCTCTCGATATACTACAGCATCATCCGCAAAAAGCCTCAGTGAACTT
The DNA here is from genome assembly GCF_023897955.1 of Schistocerca gregaria. Taxonomy (NCBI): domain Eukaryota; kingdom Metazoa; phylum Arthropoda; class Insecta; order Orthoptera; family Acrididae; genus Schistocerca; species Schistocerca gregaria. The sequence continues at coordinate 65,404,559 of NC_064930.1, read as the reverse complement.
CCGATGTCATCCACCAGGTCATTTATGTATTTTGTGAATAGCAACGGTCCTACGAGACTCCCCTGCGGCACACCTGAAATCACTCTCACTTCGGAAGACTTGTCTCCATTGAGAATGACATGCTGCGTTCTGTTATCTAGGAACACTTCAATCCAATCACACAATTGGTCTGATAGCCCATATGCTCTTACTTTGTTCATTAAACGACTGTGGTGAACTGAATCGAACACCTTGCGGAAATCAAGAAACACGGCATCAAGTACCGCCTGCTGTAGAGTGCATACTTTGTTGGGCGAAGCAAATGGAAGTCGGAAAGTGCAACATCTGGGTAACAGGGCGGTTCGTATGATGCGTTACACTATGTGGTCAAAAGTAGCCGGACGCCTGGCTGAAAATAACTTCCAAGTTCGTGGCACCGTCCATCGGTAATGCAGGATTTCAATATGGTGATGGCCAACCCTTAGCCTTGATGACAACTTCCACTCTTGCAGGCATACGTTCAATCAGGTGAAGGAATGTTTTTGGGGAATGGCAGCCCATTCTTCGCAGAGTGCTGGACTGAGGAGAGGTATTGATGTCGGTCGGTGAGACATGGCACCAAATCGGCGTTCCAAAACATCCCAAAAGTGTTCTCTAGGATTCAGCTCAGAACTCTGTGCAGGCCAGTCCATTACAGAGGGATGTTATTGTCATGTAACCACTCCGCCACAGGCCGTGCATTATCAACAGGTGCTCGATCGAGTTGAAAGATGCGGTCGCCATCCCTGAATTGCTCTTCAACAGTGGGAAGCAGAAAGGTGCTTAAAACAACAATGCAGGCCTGTGCTGTGATAGTGCCACGTAAAACAACAAGGGGTGTAAGCCCCCTCCGTGAAAAACACCACCTCACCATAACGCCACGGCCTTCGAATTTTCCTGTTGGCACTACACACGCTGGCAGATGACGTTCACCGGGCATTCGCCATACCCACACCCTGCCATCGGATCGCCACATTGTGTACCGTGATTGGACACTCCACACAATGTTTTTGCACTTTTCAATCGTCCAATGTTTGCTCTCAATTGTGTACATAGTTCTGCGTAGTTAGCGCGTGCACAACTTTCCCACTAGAGCGCGCCCCGCTAAGCACAACAGTGCAGGCGCAGCACTCGTCCGTCTCCACACTACGAGATGGCGCTGCCTTAGAGACGGACCAAATTCTGCTTCCGCCGATCCGCGTATTAATATGTAACGCAGCCAATGAGATTGATACTAATGTAGATCCTTTTCTCCTCACGGATCACACTCGCGCAGTGATACCTGATCGCTCGAGGTATTATAACAAGTGTACAGACCTCCGATTAGTCAGTCTGCATTAGTCTGCACCTGTCTGTACCAGTCTGCATTTGTTTGTACCAGTCTATAGGCAAGTTTCAGTCTGCGGCGACATTACACCAGATGTACTGCGGCGTGTACGACATTCATTACGTCAGAGATTGCAATTGTGTGCAGCAAATGATGGCCACCACATTGAACATCTTTTGGTCGGACATGTCGGGACACACTCTGTTCCACTCCGTAATTGAAAACGGAAACCACGTGTGTACGTGTACATCACCCTCATGGTAATGTACATGTGCGTCAGTGAAAAAGACCAATAAAAAGGTGTTAGCATGTGGACGTAATGTGCTGTTCCAGTCTCTTCTGTACCTAAGGTCCATCACCGTTCCCTTTGGATCCCTACGTAATTCGGTGCTCTCCGATACACACGATCGAACAGTGGAGGAGTGGTACTCAAGCGTCAACTTTAGGTTACAATGTCTCCGGATGTAATTAACATTTTACAATGCAACAAACGGCACTGATTATTTATTTGTTTATATGTTCAGATGTGCTAACAAAACTAACGGAGTTCCATTTTTTTAAAAAAAGGTAGGTTTGTGTTAAAAAACAAACTTCCGTGCATTTTTGTATGGTTTGTATTAACAAATTACACTAGCCCTCACCTCACGTTCGGTCTGCGGAACCGATTCGTCAGTATTTGATGTGGTTTACGAAATATATCCAGCGGTAACGTTAGGTGACTCCCCCTGTAATATATATATATATATATATATATATATATATATATATATATATATATATATATATATATATATATATATATCTGTGTGTGTGTGTGTGTGTGTGTGTGTGTGTGTGTGTGTGTGCGTATAGAGTATTAATGATTTTATTTGGAATTTTTCGAAGGCAGGAACCAAAAAATTTGCCCCCCCCCCCCCCCCCCCCCCGACCGAGATTCTGGATCCGTCCCTAGTTGAACCCTCTGGCAGGCACTTAAGCGCGGATTAGCGATGTAGATGCAGATGCGGCGAGGTTTTCGTCGAGAGCACGGCTGCACCTCATAGCATTCCACGATGGGAGCATCTTTTCCGAGACACTGGTTTATGCAGCACGGATTCCACAGGTGCGCCCCGCGGGCTCATTCAAGATACAGAGCACGTTCAGCAGACTTTCTGCATGCCACTGCGGTCCACTAAAGTCTACTCGGTCCGTCAGACGTGAGTTTGGCCCAGCTAGTATAGAAGTCCTCAGTGTGACTGGATAACAGCCACAAGCAGAAAAACAAAACCGTTTACATAACTGCACTCTCCACATTGATGGGACCACCTGTCAGAAGTCTGATTAACCAGCTTCTGGAGCGCGGACCGATGCGAGACTTGCAGGAAGGTGGTCAGTGAGGTTCTGGAAGGTACCCACAGGTGTGTGGAACCATGCCGGCTCCAGTGCTGTTTTGCGCTAGGTTTCCCGGTTCAGGATTCATGGCACAGACAGCCCGCCGAAGGTGCTCCCCAGAGATTCACAATTGGTTTTAAATTCGAGGTGTTTGACGGCCAGGGGAGTACGGTAAACTCATACTGGTACGTTTCGAACTACACCGGCCGCTGTGGCCGATCGGTTCTAGGCGCTTAGGTCCGGAACCGCGCTGCTGCTACGGTCGCAGGTTCGAATCCTGCCTCGGGCATGTATGTGTGTGATGTCCTTAGGTTAGTTAGGTTTAAGTAGTTCTAAGTTCTAGGGGACTGACAACCTCAGGTGTTAATGAAGTCCCATACTGCTTAGAACCATTTTAGAACTACACATTGTAATGTAACGGACTACTGAAACTACCGATACCACCGGCTGGCCATGTGTGCGGTGGCGTCAATCACCTTGAAGGAACAAGTGAACTTTAATTACGTAAACATAAAAATATTGCCGGCCGAAGTGGCAGAGCGGTTCTAGGAGCTACAGTCTGGAACCACGCGACCGCTACGGTCGCACGTTCGAATCCTGCCTCGGGCATGGATGTGTGTGATGTCCTTAGGTTAGTTAGGTTTAAGTAGTTGTAAGTTCTAGGGGACTGACAACCTCAGGTGTTAATAAAGTCCCATACTGCTTAGAACGATTTTCGAACTACATATTGTAATGTAACGGACTACTGAAACTACCGATACCACCGGATGGCGAGGTGTGCGGTGCCATGCAACAACTTGAAGGAGAAAGTGAACTTTAACTACGTACACATAAACATATCGCCCGCCGGAGTGGCCGAGCGGTTCTAGGCGCTACAACCTGAACGGCGCGACCGCTACTGCGCAGGTTCAAATCCTGCCTCTGGCATGGATGTGTGTGATGTCCTTAGGTTAGTTAAGTTTAAGTAGTTGTAAGTTCTAGGGGACTCGTGACGACATCAGTGAAGTCTCACAGCGCTCAGAGCCATTTGAACCATAAACATATTATTATTTTGTTATAAAACTGTTAATAAGAGGACAATCATTAGGTATATTGCCACAGAACTATATTATTCACACTTTTCATTTTTCATACTATGTTTTTCATAGATGTATACGTGAGATGTGTAAAATACCGATATACAACCAAGGTTGGCAGTACTGCACAGTTTGTAAGCTCTGTGAACAGGATCCGGTGGTTGGCGGGTGTAGAGACAATGGGCTGTTGGTGTTGAGACGTCCTGTAATACGCTTGCTTTGAGAAGGTCAAGGATAGAGGGAACGAAATGATGTATTGGAAAAGATGTTACATTGAAAATTATTGAATATCGTCACGATCAGCATTTATAAAATAAAAGTAGGAAGTTTATATATGTGTCAGTTCTCACGCAGCAGAATACACACCTTGGACCTAAAATTGATTTAACATCACTGGACCAAGAGCGTGCAACAACGACCAATAAAGGTAAGAAAATTATACTACTCAAAATTCAAATTGTGATTACACCTTTCTTTCTCCATGTCTTCAACCCTTCATGTACTCTGTTGTTAGAGTAAGCAGAGCGACGGGGACATGTGGTCACCTAGGCACACCAGGGAGACCACACAGGTTTAAAATGATCATTTGCAGCTAAATATACTACGACTGATAATAATTAACATTTGTCCCCCGGAGAAAGAGGTGCATTGCAACATGTACGCTGCGAACTGACTCACACGTTGCATTGTCCTGCTGGAAGATGCCATCGTGCCGAGGGAAAAAGAGACTGCATGTAGTAATGGACGTGGCCCCCAGGGATAGATGCACGCTTGTGTTGACCCACTGAACCTCCCAGAACCACTAGATCACCATGGGAATACCACGAAAACGATCCCCATTTGTAGACTTAGAGAAAGCTTTTGACAATGTTGACTGGAATACTCTCTTTCAAATTCTAAAGGTGGCAGGGGTAAAATACATGGAGCGAAAGGCTATTTACAATTTGTACAGAAACCAGATGGCAGTTACAAGAGTCGAGGGGCATGAAAGGGAAGCAGCGGTTGGGAAGCGAGTGAGACAGGGTTGTAGCCTCTCCCCGATGTTATTCAATCTGTATATTGAGCAAGCAATAAAGGAAACAAAAGAAAAATTCGGAGTAGGTATTAAAATCCATGGAGAAGAAATAAAGACTTTGAGGTTCGCCGATGCCATTGTAATTCTGTCAGAGACGGCAAAGGACTTGGAAGAGCAGTTGAACGGAATGGATAGTGTCTTGAAAGGAGGGTATAAGATGAACATCAACAAAAGCAAAACGAAGATAATGGAATGTCGAATTAGGTCGGGTGATGCTGAGGGAATTAAATTAGAAAATGAGACACTTAAAGTAGTTTTGCTATTTGGGAAGCAAATGTTGGTCGAAGTAGAGAGGATATAAAATGTAGACTGGCAATGGCAAGGAAAGCGGTTCTGAAGAAGAGAAATTTGTTAACATCGAGTATAGATTTAAGTGTCAGGGAGTCATTTCTAAAAGTATTTGTATGGAGTGTACCCATGTATGGAAGTGAAACATGGGCAATGAATAGTTTGGACAAGAAGAGAACAGAAGCTTTCGAAATGTGGTGCTACAGAAGAATGCTGAAGATTAGATGGGTAGACCACATAACTAGTGAGGAGGTATTGAATGCAATTGGGGAGAAGAGTAGTTTGTGGCACAACTTGACCAGAAGAAGGGATCGGTTGGTAGGACATGTTTTGAGGCATCAAGGGATCACAAATTTAGTATTGGAGGGCAGCGTGGAGGGCAAAAATCGTAGAGGGAGAGCAAGAGATGAATACACTAAGCAGATTCAGAAGGATGTAGGTTGCAGTAGGTACTGGGAGATGAAGAAGCTTGCACAGGATAGAGTAGCATGGTGAGCTGCATCAAACCAGTCTCAGGACTGAAGACCACAACAACAACAACAACAACAATATCCTCTAAGAAAATTTTAGCATTCTCTGGATCCATAGGGGGCAGAAGGAAGCGAGGAAAGCAACGGACCAGATGGAAGGATGACATCGATGATGGCGGGGTGGCAATGGGCCTGAGTAAAGGAAAATGGACTACAAAAGCCAGTAACAGAGAGCACTGGAAGAGGAATGTCTCAAGCGGCAGTTAAGAAGAAGAATCACAATCCTAGCTGGATATCCCATACCAAGGTACTGTCTTTAAAATGCATCTTTCTGGTGCTGAATCTAAATATTTCGTAATAATTGTATAATCCTAATCGAATTGGTTTCCCTCATATATGTCACGCAGGATTCTGTGTGGGAATACTTCCAGTATGGCATGGTAGACTTTTTTTTAATCATACCGACTTCGATCGGAATCATGTTAACGAAATGGGCTCGTAATGTTTAAACTCAGAATGTCGGTTTAGTCCAGTTGTACCACACATACCTTGTCTACCCAGTTCGAAGCCATACTATTTTACAAGGCACACCCGGTCATCAGCATTCTTCTACAGCACCACATTTCAGAAGTGTGAACTCCCTTGCTGTGTACACTGTTTATCGTCAACGTTTCACTTCCTTACAACGCTACAAAAAAATGGTTCAAATGGCTCTGAGCACTATGGGTCTTAACATCTGTGGTCATCAGTCCCCTACAACTTAGAACTACTTAAACCTAACTAACCTAAGGACACCACACATCCATGCCCGAGGCAGGATTCGAACCTGTGACCGTAGCGCTCACGCGCTTCCAGACTGAAGCGCCTAGAGCCGCACGGCCACACCGACCGGCTACAACGCTACGGTTCTGACAAATATCTTAGCGCAGGTGTCCTAACACAAAAATCTATCTTAGTTTCTTAGTTTCATGTTCCATGGAGAATTTTGTATCATAAATCGTAATGACATGAAACGAGGCATTTTACATTGGGATCACAAATTAATCTGTAAATATGGTTACGTACTGAAAATTAATAAAGCTTTTTTTTAAATACATCGTGATTCACGAAGCTACGCAAATATTTTAACATGTTATTCTACAAGTAAAACTAAAGATAAAAGTTAGTATAAACGTAGGACCGCAAATGTTTACTTACGGAGTTACGTCGAATAAAAGATTTTGCCTAATATGAAGCCGTTGCAAAACTGTAGAGGTTAAAGTAAAGCACTATTTCCATTTATTTTGTTGTTATTGGTATGGTGAATCTAAAAAAACATGGCCCAGACGTGTATCTGCAGTAGTTTTCCATAACATACAGAGGACCAAAGACGTAATTTCGTAAAATTTTTAATTAATTAACTACTTGGCCCAATTTGTCTTTTAAATTCCAGATAGTTGCATAAAGTTTTCAACAGTTGTAGAGAACTTAATTTTGGAAAAATGATGGAAATAACGTTAACTGAAACTGTATGAATGTGTCAGATACTCTGCTTTTATTAATACCATAGCACAGTAGAATTCACATTAAACAGGAAAAAACAAAGTGCATTGTTCAGGAAGTTGGACAGTGTACATACTAACTCGTTTCAAGGTTAGGAAAAGACTGAAACGACTCAGGAAGTTGGACAGTGTACATACTAACTCGTTTCAAGGTTAGGAAAAGACTGAAACGACTCACTAACGGTTGGCCACTCTGACATAAACGTTTCTACGAGGGTTCGAACTTTAATAGCGGCAACTATTTATTTACAGCTCCTGCAAAATCGATACGTGTTTCAAAGTTTTAGCCCGCATCTCGTGGTCGTGCGGTAGCGTTCTCGCTTCCCGCGCCCGGGTTCCCGGGTTCGATTCCCGGCGGGGTCAAGGATTTTCTCCGTCTCGTGAAGGCTGGGTGTTGTGTGTTGTCCTTAGGTTAGTTAGGTTTAAGTACTTCTAAGTTGTAGGGGACTGATGACCATAGATGTTAAGTCCCATAGTTCTCAGAGCCATTTGAACCATTTTTCAAAGTTTCATTGACCTTCAGAGAAGTCACCAGCATTGTGTTTACGCCGTTGCCAGAGATTCTGGAAGTCGTAGGATACTCTTAGCAGTGCCGGTTGTGTTCACAGTTCGAGCGGCGCTGTCTGTTGCCCGGCGAATTTGCAGCAGTTCTGAAGCGAATGCCGTGAAGTGTTTCCTAAGAGCAGCTCTCGAGCAGACCACGAAGGTAAAGTTACACAGATTCAAGGCGACAGGGATGCATACCAACAATCGGTCTTCCGACCCACCACTCGATACAGGAGCAGCAAAGGGAAGAAGTGGCAACAGTCATGCACAAAGCATTCATTCTCTGCCACTCACCGTATGGTGACTAACAGAGTGTAGGCGTATAGAGTAGGCGGAATTTACGTACGTGTACGTTTTAATATGCAGCGTGCGAGGAATACAGTTGCGAAGTTGGAATATAGGGTGTTACAAAAAGGTACGGCCAAACTCCCAGGAAACATTCCTCGCACAAAAATAAAGAAAATATGTTATGTGGACATGTGTCCGGAAACGCTTAATTTCCATGTTAGAGCTCATTTTAGTTTCGTCAGTATGTGCTGTACTTCCTCGATTCACAGCCAGTTGGCCCAATTGAAGGAAGGTAATGTTGACTTCGGTGCTTGTGTTGACATGCGACTCATTGCTCTACAGTACTAGCATCGAGCACATCAGTACGTAGCATCAACAGGTCAGTGTTCGTCACGAACGTGGTTTTGCAGTCAGTGCAATGTTTACAAATGCGGAGTTGGCAGGTGCCCATTTGATGTATGGATTAGCACGGGGCAATAGCCGTAGCGCGCTACGTTTGTATCGAGACGGATTTCCAGAACGAAGGTGTCCCGACAGGAAGACGTTCGAAGCAACTGATAGGCGTCTTAGAGAGCACGGATCATTCCAGCCTACGACTCGCGACTGGGGAAGACCTAGAACGACGAGGACACCTGCAATGGACGAGGCAATTCTTCGTGCAGTTGACGATAACCCTAATGTCAGCGTCAGAGAAGTTGCTGCTGTACAAGGTAACGTTGACCACGTCACTGTATGGAGAGTGCTACGGGAGAACCAGTTGTTTCCGTACCGTGTACAGCGTGTGCAGGCACTATCAGCAGCTGATTGGCCTCCACGTGTACACTTCTGCGAATGGTTCGTCCGACAATGTGTCAAACCTCATTTCAGTGATAATGTTCTCTTTACGAATGAGGCTTCAATCCGACGTGATCAAATTGTAAATTTTCACAATCGACATGTGTGGGCTGACGAGAATCCCCACGTCATTGACACAGATCTTCTGTGAACGTTTGGGTATGCATTGTTGGTGATGCCTTGATTGGGCCCCATGTTCTTCCACCTACGCTCAAAGGACCACGTTTTCATGATTTCATACGGGATACTCTACCTGTGCTGCTAGAACATGTGCCTTTACAAGTACGACACAACACGTGGTTCATGCACGATGGAGCTCCTTCACATTTCAGTCCAAGTGTTCGTACGCTTCTCAACAACAGATTCGGTGACTGATGGATTGGTAGAGGTGGACCAATTGCGTGGCCTCCACGCTCTCCTGACCTCAACCCTCTTGACTTTCATTTATGGGGGCATTTGAAAGATCTCGTCTACGCAACCCTGGTACCAAATGTAGAGACTCTTCGTGCTCGTATTGTGGACGGCTGTTATTCAATACGCCATTCTCCAGGGCTGCAACAGCGCATCGGGGATTCCATGCTACGGAGGGTGGATGCACGTATCCTCGGTAACGGAGGACATTTTGAACATTTGCTATAACGAAGTGTATGAAGTCACGCTGGTACGTTCTGTTGCTGTGTGTTTCCATTCCATGATTAATGTGAAGAGAAGTAATAAACTAAGCTCTAAGATGGAAATTAAGCGTTTCCGGACACATGTACACGTAACAGATTTTCTTTCTTTGTGTGTGAGGAATGTTTCCTGAAAGTTTGGCCGTACCTTTTTGTAACACCGTATATATATATATATATATATATATATATATATATATATATATATATATATATATATATAAGCGAGGTTGCCACAAATCTCAAATAGTTCTTGACCGTTTTACTGCCAGTTTTTGCACGAAGCTCTAATGAATATTCGGACAAACATAGAATATATATTTTTGTACTATATTAAATTTATAAATACGCAAGTAACATAAAAAGGGGAAAGTTTGCAGAAATCTCTAAAAGGTCTTGACAGATATACTTCAAATTTTTACACGTTACTCTACTGAAAGTTGAGACGGAAATGAACAGTTGCAGAGGGTTGAGGAGAGGGGAGGGGGAGGGGGAGGGGATGAGAAGGTGGACAGAGAGAGGGTGGGCGGCTGGGAATCTAGGATGTATACGCAATTCCTACACATATCTAGCAGTTGCGAAGGATTGCCCGGTTTGCTAGTTCGTAACAAGTACACATGAACAAAGCGACTCTTTTTTTTTTTTTTTTTTTTTTTTTTTTTTTTTTTTTTTTTGTTGAGGGATGCGTTAGGATCAGTTTGAGTGCTAAGAGAAGACGCCTTTGGTTCACGGAAACAGCGGAGAATTCGATGGAATTATATGGTAGAGCTGTGGCCTGATGTAAAGGCCGGCCTTTATCTGTCCCAGGTCGGGCAGGAGCGGCAGTTCAAATGCCGGCCGACGCGAAAGGTCGCGCGCGACGCGGACTTTGCTCCGCCTCCAAAGTTTACAACTACAGGCGGGAGAGCAGTACCCACCCAAGCTCACCTGCGACCGGCGAATTCTGTTCCTGGATCCGGCGTCACGCATTTAACCCGCCCGCCAAGACGGCAGTGGCGATGCCGAACACACCAATTCCACGAGGGGGAAAAAAAAAGCACCGGGACCATCCGACCGCCGTGTCGTCCTCAGGGGAAGATGCGGATAGGAGGGGTATGGGGTCAACACACCGTCTCCCAGTAGTTACGATGGTATTCTGGACCGAAGCCCTTACTAATCGGCCGAGTAGCTTTTCAATTCGCATCACGAGGCTGAGTGCACCCTGAAAAATGGCGGGCTGGATGGTCCCCCGTCCAAGTGCCGACCACGCCCCACAGGGCTTAACTTCGGTGATCTCACGGGAACCGATGTAGCCACAGCGGCGAGGCCGTTGCCAATTCCACGAGGAAAAGAAATAAATATTAGTTAAGACACAAAGGGATCACCGTAAAGAGATTTGATGCGATGGGCGTTGATTTAAATTAATGGCAGCGGTAGAAAATGTCTGCCGGACCGGAATTCGAACCCACGTGTCCTCCTTCCTAGGCAGATGCTCTGACCAGTAAGACGTCCGCACACATCGTAGCTGCACGGACCCACCCTTACACGCCGGAATTGTCAACTTAATCACACACTACTAATGTAGTGCCCATTATCCACATTATTCGCGGCATCTCGCCGATTTCCGTAAGAGTTCGAGTTTCGTCTACATCTACGTCTACATTTGTACTCCGCAAGCCGCCCAACGGTGTGTGGCGGAGGCCACTTTACGTGCCACTGTCATTACCTCCCTTTCCTGTTCCAGCCGCGTATGGTTCGCGGGAAGAACGACTGTCTGAAAGCCTCCGTGCCTCTCTAATTTTACATTCGTGATCCTCACGGGAGGTATAAGTAGGGGGAAGCAATATATTCGATACCTCATGCAGAAACGCACCCTCTCGAAACCTGGCGAGCAAGCTACACCGCGACGCAGAGCGCCTCTCTTGCAGAGTCTGCCACTCGAGTTTGCTAAACATCTCCGTAACGCTATCACGCTTACCAAATAACCCTGTGACGAAACGCGCCGCTCTTCTTTGGATCTTCTCTATCTCCTCCGTCAACCCGATCTGGTACGGATCCCACACTGATGAGCAGTACTCAAGTATAGGTCGAACGAGTGTTTTGTAAGCCACCTCCTTTGTTGATGGACTACATTTTCCAAGGACTCTCCCAATGAATCTCAACCTGGTACCCGCCTTACCGACAATTAATTTTATATGATCATTCCACTTCAAATCGTTCCGCACGCATACTCCCAGATATTTTACAGAAGTAACTGCTACCAGTGTTTGTTCCGCTATCATATAATCATACAATAAACGATCCTTCTTTCTATGCATTCGCAATACATTACATTTGTCTATGTTAAGGGTCAGTTGCCACTCCCTGCACCAAGTGCCTATCCGCTGCAGATCTTCCTGCATTTCGCTACAATTTTCTAATGCTGCAACGTCTCTGTATACTACAGCATCATCCGCGAAAAGCCGCACGGAACTTCCGACACTATCTACTAGGTCATTTAGATATATCGTGAAAAGCAATGGCCCCATAACACTCCCCTGTGGCACGCCAGAGGTTACCTTAACGTCTGTAGACGTCTCTCCATGCTGTGTTCTGTTTGCTAAAAACTCTTCAATCCAGCCACACAGCTGGTCTGATATTCTGTAGGCTCTTGCTTTGTTTATCAGGCGACAGTGCGGAACTGTATCGAACGCCTTCCGGAAGTCTAGGAAAATAGCATCTACCTGGGAGCCTGTATGTAATATTTTCTGGGTCTCATGAACAAATAAAGCGAGTTGGGTCTCACACGATCGCTGTTGCCGGAATCCGTGTTGATTCCTACAGAGTAGATTCTGGGTTTCCAAAAACGACATGATACTCGAGCAAAAAACATGTTCTAAAATTCTACAACAGATCGACGTCAGAGATATAGGTCTATAGTTTTGCGCATCTGCTCGACGACCCTTCTTGAAGACTGGGACTCCCTGTGCTCTTTTCCAATCATTTGGAACCTTCCGTTCCTCTGGAGACTTGCAGTACACGGCTATTAAAAGGTGGCAAGTTCTTTTGCGTATGTGTAGAATCGAATTGGTATCCCGTCACGTCCAGTGGACTTTCCTCTGTTCAGTGATTCCAGTTGCTTTTCTATTCCTTGGATACTTATTTCGATGTCAGCCATTTTTCCGTTTGTGCGAGGATTTAGAGAAGGAACTGCAGTGCAGTCTTCCTCTGTGAAACAGCTTTGGAAAAAGTGTTTAGTATTTCAGCTTTACACGTGTCATCCTCTGTTTCAATGCCATCGTCATCTCGGAGTGTCTGGATATGCTGTTTCGAGCCACTTACTGATTTAACGTACGACCAGAACTACCTAGGATTTTCTGTCAAGTCGGTACATAGAATTTTACTTTCGAATTCACTGAACTATTGACGCATAGCCCTCCTTACGCTAACTTTGACATCGTTTAGCTTCTGTTTGTCTGAGAGGTTTTGGCTGCGTTTAAACTTGGAGTGAAGCTCTCTTTGCTTTCGCAATAGTTTCCTAACTTTGTTGTTGAACCACGGTGGGTTTTCCCCGTCCCTCACAGTTTTACTCGGCACGTACCTGTCTAAAACGCATTTTACAATTGCCTTAAACTTTTCCGTAAACACTCAACATTGTCAGGGTCTGAACAGAAATTTTCGTTTTGACCTGTTAGGTAGTCTGAAATGTGCCTTCTATTACTCTTGCTAAACAGATAAACTTTCCTCCCTTTCTTTATATTCCTATTACCTTCCATATTCAGCATCCGCACAGCCGGCCGAGGTGACCGAGCGGTTCTAGGCGCTTCAGTCTGGAACCGCGCGACCGCTACGGTCGCAGGATCGAATCCTGCCTCGAGCGTGGATGTGTGTGATGTCCTTAGTTTAATTAGGTTTAAGTAGTTCTAAGTTCAAGGGGACTGATGACCACAGATGTTAGGTCCCATAGTGGTCAGAGCCGTTTGAACCATTTTTTGCATCCGCTCAAAGAGATCATTGGCTGTTGTCGCTGTCCCTGTATATAGTCCGCATTTCGCGATCGATAAATCTCTTCACCCTCAACTGTGTGGTATGAAATGTCCAGTTACGGACTCGCGGGATAATCTATACAATCCTTGGTGACACGGTGACTACCGAACGGTACGTGAAGGTTCTGGAAGATGATTTCATCCCCATTATCCAAAGTCACCCTAATTTCGCCAAGATGTCGTTCATGCAAGACGGACCTCTAACCCATCGAAACTAGAGGAGCATGGGGACCGCTTTGTGGCTCTGAGGTTATACACAGGCCACTGGCATGGGCCTCGATCAGCTGCCGGATTCTCCGAATCGGAACACATGCGACTCACTTTCGTGGGGCTGCATTAAAGACAAGGTGTACAACAACAGTCCTACAACCATTGGTGAGCTGAAAACAGTCATTCAGAAGGTCATTGACAGCACCGTTGTTCCGACACTACAGCGAGTCATGAAGAATTTGGCTATTCGTCGGCGCCACGTCATCGCCAATGATGGCGGGCGTATTGAACATGTCGTAACTTAAATCGGAATACCTACTATGATGTTTACGTTTTAAATAAAGTGTGTCCATGCCGTAACTTGTAACTAATTTACCTATTTTTCATATAGTTCAGTAATTGTCACCTTTCACGTAACCTATGTATTTATACACTCCTGGAAATTGAAATAAGAACACCGTGAATTCATTGTCCCAGGAAGGGGAAACTTTATTGACACAATCCTGGGGTCAGATACTTCACATGATCACACTGACAGAACCACAGGCACATAGACACAGGCAACAGAGCATGCACAATGTCGGCACTAGTACAATGTATATCCACCTTTCGCAGCAATGCAGGCTGCTATTCTCCCATGGAGACGATCGTAGAGATGCTGGATGTAGTCCTGTGGAACGGCTTGCCATGCCATTTCCACCTGGCGCCTCAGTTGGACCAGCGTTCGTGCTGGACGTGCAGACCGCGTGAGACGACGCTTCATCCAGTCCCAAACATGCTCAATGCGGGACAGATACGGAGATCTTGCTGGCCAGGGTAGTTGATTTATACCTTCTAGAGCACGTTGGGTGGCACGGGATACATGCGGACGTGCATTGTCCTGTTGGAACAGCAAGTACCCTTGCCGGTCTAGGAATGGTAGAAAGATGGGTTCGATGACGGTTTGGATGTACCGTGCACTATTCACTGTCCCCTCGACGATCACCAGAGGTGTACGGCCAGTGTAGATCGCTCCCCACACCATGATGCTGGGTGTTGGCCCTGTGTGCCTCGGTCGTATGCAGACCTGGTTGTGGCGCTCACCTGCACGGCGCCAAACACGCAAACGACCATCATTGGCACCAAGGCAGAAGCGACTCTCATCGCTGAAGACGACATGTCTCCATTCGTCCCTCCATTCGCGCCTGTCGCGACACCACTGGAGGCGGGCTGCACGATGTTGGGGCGTGAGCGGAAGACGGCCTAACGGTGTGCGGGACCGTAGCCCAGCTTCATGGAGACGGTTGCGAATGTTCCTCGCCGATACCCCAGGAGCAACAGTGTCCCTAATTTGCTGGGAAGTGGCGGTGCGGTCCCCTACGGCACTGCGTAGGATCCTACGGTCTTGGCGTGCATCAGTGCGTCGCTGCGGTCCGGTCCCAGGTCGACGGGCACGTGCACCTTCCTCCGACCACTGGCGACAACATCGATGTACTGTGGAGACCTCACGCCCCACGTGTTGAGCAATTCGGCGGTACGTCCACCCGGCCTCCCGCATGCCCACTATACGCCCTCGCTCAAAGTCCGTCAACTGCACATACGGTTCACGTCCACGCTGTCGCGGCATGCTACCAGTGTTCAAGACTGCGATGGAGCTCTGTATGCCACGGCAAACTGGCTGACACTGACAGCGGCGGTGCACAAATGCTGCGCAGCTAGCGCCATTCGATGGCCAACACCGCGGTTCCTGGTGTGTCCGCTGTGCCGTGCGTGTGATCATTGCTTGTACAGCCCTCTCGCAGTGTCCAGACCAAGTATGGTGGGTCAGACACACCGGTGTCAATGTGTTCTTTTTTCCATTTCCAGGAGTGTACGTTTTATATAAACACATCAAAAAAAGGTTTTGCATCAAGCAGGTTCCCACAACTCCTGAAGATAGACGTTGACTGTGGATATTGTATCACAGAGACAGTCCCATTGACTGTTCAGAGATGTCACCAAACCCGCCCAAGGATGTAAACAATGAGGCATGAGCAGCGCCTATTAGACGGAGGGGGTCCGACAGCCGATCAGGTCCAGTCATTCCACCAGGAAGGAGGTACACGGTTACTGGTCTCTAGTTCATCCATGCCAATACCGCGGTTCGATCGCGTCCGCATTGTCACTTTGTGCCAGGAAGGGCTCTCAACAAGGGAAGTGTCCAGGGGTCTCGGAGTGAACCAACGCGATGTTGTTCCGACATGGAGGAGATACAGAGAGACAGGACCTGTCGATGACACGCCTCGCTCAGGCCGCCCAAGGACCTCTACTGCAGTAGCTGGCCGCAACCTACAGATTATGGCTGTGTGCCACCATGTTGAATAATGCTTTTCGTGCAGCCACAGGACGTCGTGTCCGCAGTAGGCTGCACGATGCGTAACTTCACTCCCCACGTCCACGGCGAAGTCCATCTCTGCAGCCACGACACCCTGCAGCTCGGTACAGATGGGCCCGACAACATGCCGAATGGACCGCTCAGGATTGGCATCACGTTCTCTTCAATGATGAGTGTCGCATATGCCTTCAACCAGACACTCGTCGGAGACGTGTTTGGAGGCAACCCGGATAGACTGAACGCCTTAACCACACTCTCCCGCGAGTGCAGCAAGGTCCCTGCTGTTTTGGGGTGGCATTATGTGGGCTGACATGCGCTGCTCGTGGTCACGGAAAGCGCTGTAACGGCTGTATGATACGTGAATGCCATCCTCCGACCGATAGTGCAACCATATCGGCAGCATATTGGCGAGGCATTCGTCTTTATGGACGACAATTCACGCCCCCGTGGTGCACATCTTGTGAGTAACTTCTTCAGGATAACGACATCGCTCGACTAGAGTGGCCAGCACGTTCTCCAGACCTTATTGAACATGCCTTGGATAGATTGAAAAGCGCTGTTTATGGACGGCGTGACCCACCAACCACTCTGAGGGGTCTACGCCGAATCGCTGTTGAGGAGTGGTTCAGTCTGGACCAAAATTGCCTTGATGAACTTGTGGATGGTATGTCACGACGATTATAGGAATGCATCAATGCAAGAGGAGATGCTACTGGGTATTAGAGGTACCGGTATGCACAGCAGTCTGGACCACCACCTCTGAAGGTCTTGCTGTATGGTGGTACAACATGCAATGTGTGGTTTTCATGATCAATAAAGAGGGCGAAAATGCTGTTTGTGCTGATCTCTATTTTCTGTACAGGTTCCGGAACTCTCAGGTCCGAGGTGATGCAAGCCGTTTTTTGATGTGTGTATATATAAGTGTCCAACAGATTATTTTTATTATTATTAATACATGAGACAGCAGAACGGTCGAACTGAATGCAAATTTCTTTTATTTTCTTTGTCACACTAAAAATATCATCACCATCCACAATTATGAACACAGGACCAACAAAAAAGCAACAAAATTGGTCGAGCAGTTCACAAGTGACAATCTTCCACAATTGATTTTAATTTCCCACTTTTCTGGTGGATTTTACAAATATTTTCTGTAATACAACAGAACAAAGACAAAGCTCAATAAAATCTGTCGAGCCGTTTTTAACTCATGATATTTCATAAACACGGCAGCTGTTAATGATTTCCGAGGGGAAACATTGCCTCACCACATACAGAAAACCTACAACCACTGATGTTATTATTAATGCCACATCATGTCATCCTGACAAATATAAAAAATCATTTTTTAAGTCTATAAAACACCGAATACTAAAATTACCACTGGAAGCTAATGAAATCAAAAAGGAAATGACCATCTTAAAACAAATTTCGAAAACCAACTCTTTCGATACACGACAGGTAGATAACAAAGTACTCCACTAATAAGTAATCCAAAATAT
This sequence comes from Schistocerca gregaria, assembly GCF_023897955.1. Lineage (NCBI taxonomy): Eukaryota > Metazoa > Arthropoda > Insecta > Orthoptera > Acrididae > Schistocerca > Schistocerca gregaria. The sequence continues at coordinate 65,386,985 of NC_064930.1, read as the reverse complement.
AAGAAGATGACATATATGGGAAACATAAATATTAAAAAATTCTGGAATAACAATAGCATTCATAGATGACAATACTTTACAACAAAAACTAAGACATACCATAAGTAAAGATAATGAAAAATTTACCAGGTCAGAACTATATAAGATCCATTGTAGAGACTGTGGGAAAATATACATCGGCCAAACAAATCGAAATTTTGCAGTAAGGCACAAAGAACATACGTCAGGTACCCCACGAACAAAATCTGTATTCGGCCATCATACACTCCTGGAAATGGAAAAAAAGAACACATTGACACCGGTGTGTCAGACCCACCATACTTGCTCCGGACACTGCAAGAGGGCTGTACAAGCAATGACCACACGCACGGCACAGCGGACACACCAGGAACCGCGGTGTTGGCCGTCGAATGGCGCTAGCTGCGCAGCATTTCTGCACCGCCGCCGTCAATGTCAGCTAGTTTGCCGTGGCATACGGAGCTCCATCGCAGTCTTTAACACTGGTAGCATGCCGCGACAGCGTGGACGTGAACCGTATGTGCAGTTGACGGACTTTCAGCGAGGGCGTATAGTGGGAATGCGGGAGGCCGGGTGGACGTACCGCCGAATTGCTCAACACGTGGGGCGTGAGGTCTCCACAGTACATCGATGTTGTCGCCAGTGGTCGGCGGAAGGTGCACGTGCCCGTCGACCTGGGACCGGACCGCAGCGACGCACGGATGCACGCCAAGACCGTAGGATCCTACGCAGTGCCGTAGGGGCCGCACCGCCACTTCCCAGCAAATTAGGGACACTGTTGCTCCTGGGGTATCGGCGAGGACCATTCGCAACCGTCTCCATGAAGCTGGGCTACGGTCCCGCACACTGTTAGGCCGTCTTCCGCTCACGCCCCAACATCGTGCAGCCCGCCTCCAGTGGTGTCGCGACAGGCGTGAATGGAGGGACGAATGGAGACGTGTCGTCTTCAGCGCTGAGAGTCGCTTCTGCCTTGGTGCCAATGATGGTCGTATGCGTGTTTGGCGCCGTGCAGGTGAGCGCCACAATCAGGACTGCATACTACCGAGGCACACAGGGCCAACACCCGGCATCATGGTATGGGGAGCGATCTCCTACACTGGCCGTACACCTCTGGTGATCGTCGAGGGAACACTGAATAGTGCACGGTACATCCAAACCGTCATCGAACCCATCGTTCTACCATTCCTAGACCGGCAAGGGAACTTGCTGTTCCAACAGGACAATGCACGTCCGCATGTATCCCGTGCCACCCAACGTGCTCTAGAAGGTGTAAGTCAACTACCCTGGCCAGCAAGATCTCCGGATCTGTCCCCCATTGAGCATGTTTGGGACTGGATGAAGCGTCGTCTCACGCGGTCTGCACGTCCAGCACGAACGCTGGTCCAACTGAGGCGCCAGGTGGAAATGGCATGGCAAGCCGTTCCACAGGACTACATCCAGCATCTCTACGATCGTCTCTATGGGAGAATAGCAGCCTGCATTGCTGCGAAAGGTGGATATACACTGTACTAGTGCCGACATTGTGCATGCTCTGTTGCCTGTGTCTACGTGCCTGTGGTTCTGTCAGTGTGATCATGTGATGCATCTGACCCCAGGAATGTGTTAATAAAGTTTCCCCTTCCTGGGACAATGAATTCACGGTGTTCTTATTTCAATTTCCAGGAGTGTATTATGGGACACTGCATAGGTAGAAGGCACCAGCAGACCCAGAACAATGTATAACATTCAATAATCATGCTGAGGGGACAGTAGAGGAGAATCTACAAGTCCTCCATTATGCAAATAAAGGCTTACTTATGAATATCTTAGAAGAAATCGAGATATATGCTCATTTGTAAACCAAATCATGAATGCTGCTCAATGAACAATTAGTTTTTCGTGAAAAATATTTTTATGACCTTTTTGATGATATTTTATAATGAACATGCACCTACTCTTTTGTTTTAAAATATAAAATTAGTTATAGCCATGGCAAAAGCTATGTACCAAAAATATGCTATACAACAAATAAAATTTTATTAAATTGGTATTATAAAAACTATTAGATCGATGAGTTCTAAATATTTAATCAGCGGTCTCATCAGACATACATAATGCGGAACGTACTCTTGGCTGCTACCCTACTGTTATAAAGAATGTTATTATGAAAACTACAGTTGAAGTAAGACGATTCTGCAACATCCATCAAAGATGCAATTGTGATGTAGGCGACTCGGTATGATCGATATATACCACAACTCCAAGGACTTTTACGTCTTTGAATTAATTGACGCTGTAGTATTACTAATGTTGCCTGTAGAGGGCACAGCTATTACACATCGTAATTTACCGTTTTTATCTAAAATATTTATATTTTAGATCAAAACGGTAAACACACTACGGTTACACACACTAACTATCTGTTAATCAGACATTTTAAATGAATCAATTTTACGTTATATTTCGTATTTTTATACTTTGACGACAGCGTCACATGATGAACGCTGATTGGCAGTTGTGAAGTGGTGTGAGAGGAAGTAGGCGGAGCCTCTGCATATTTAAGCTCCAGCTCAGCACTTCATAGCTGAGGAGAGCTCCACCCACCATCGTCCAAGGAAGCCATGGCTATAATAAGTTTTATTTTATCTTGTTAAAATTTTGTCTTCATTAGACACTTTCAATTTTATTTTAAGATTGGTTTCTAGTATTTTCTAAAATTAATTCACAGGTCTGAAGATGGTTATATAAATATAACCGAAACCGGTCACCTATGCTATTGAGACATAAGTAATACGAATCAGTTAATGCAGAACAGGGAATCAGCGATCATAAAGTGGTTACTGCATCGATGATTTCAGCCGTAAATAGAAATATTAAAAAAGGTAGGAAGATTTTTCTATTTAGCAAAAGTGACAATAAGCAGATTACAGAGTACCTGACGGCTCAACACAAAAGTTTTGTCTCAAGTACAGATAGTGTTGAGGATCAGAGGACAAAGTTCAAAACAATCGTACAATATATGTTAGATGAGTATGTGCCAAGCAAGATCGTAAGAGATGGAAAAGAGCCACCGTGGTACGACAAAGGAGTTAGAAAACTGCTGCGGAAGCAAAGGGAACTTCACAGCAAACATAAACATAGCCAAAGCCTTTCAGACAGACAAAAATTACGCGAAGCGAAATGTTGTGTGAGGAGGGCTACGCGAGAGGCTTTCAATGAATTCGAAAGTAAAGTTCTATGTACTGACTTGGTAGAAAATCCTAAGAAATTTTGGTCCTATGTCAAAGCGGTAGGTGGAACAAAAAATAATGTACAGACACTCTGTGACCATAATGGTACTGAAACAGAGGATAACACACTAAAGGCCGAAATACTAAATGTCTTCTTCCAAAGTTGTTTCACAGAGGAAGACGGCACTGTGCTTCCTTCTCTAGATTGTCGCACAGTTGACAAAATGGTACATATCGAAATAGACGACAGAGGGATAGAGAAACAATTAAAATCGCTCAAAAGAGGAAAGGCCGCTGGTCCTGATGGGATACCAGTTCGATTTTACACAGAGTACGCGAAGGAACTTGCCCCCCTTCTTGCAGCGGTGTACCGTAGGTCTCTAGAACAGCGTAGCGTTCCAAAGGATTGGAAAAGGGCAGAGGTCATCCCCGTTTTCAAGAAGGGACGTCGAACAGATGTGCTGAACTATAGACCTATATCTCTAACGTCGATCAGTTGTAGAATTTTGGAACACGTATTATGTTCGAGTATAATGACTTTTCTGGAGGCTATAAATCTACTCTGTAGGAAACAGCATGGGTTTCGAAAAAGACGGTCGTGTGAAACCCAGTTCGCGCTATTCGTCCACGAGACTCAGAGGGCCTTAGACACGGGTTCACAGGTAGATGCCGTGTTTCTTGACTTCCGCAAGGCGTTCTATACAGTTCCCCAAAGTCGTTTAACGAACAAAGTAAGAGCATATGGACTATCAGACCAATTGTGTGATTGGACTGAAGGGTTCCTAGATAACAGAACGCAGCATGTCATTCTCAATGGAGAGAATTCTTCCGAAGTGAGAGTGATTTCAGGCGTGCCGCAGGGGAGTGTCATAGGACCGTTGCTATTCACAATATACATAAATGACCTGCTGGATGACATCGGAAGTTCACTGAGGCTTTTTGCAAATGATGCTGTGGTGTATCGAGAGGCTCCAACTGCTAAGAGTATCCTACGAGTTCTACATCGCTGGCAACGGGTTATACACAATGTTGGTGACTACTCTGAAGGTGAGTAAAAGTTTGAGACACGTGTCTATTTTGTACGAGCTGTAAATAAATAGTTGCCAGTATTAAAGTTCCAACCCTCGTATGTGGTGCTGCCCTCGTATGGATTTATTCCAGTCTTCTACCAGTCCATCTCCTCCTTCGCCCATCCTCTGTGTCCACCTCGTATTCTTCTCTTTCTCTCCATTTCCCTCTCCTTCTCCTCTCATTTCTTCCTACCTCCTATCTCCTTTACCTACGTCCACCCCTTGCTTCCCTGTGTCTGTCTGTCTGTCCATCTATTCCTCCACCCATCTCTCTCCACGTTACCACCCCCAACACAATAGGAGGTTGCTCGTTTTACCGCCTCACTATTTGATTCCAGAGAGTAAATAATAATTGTACTAATGCTGATTGAAATCAGCCCAATCGTTTAGGAGGAGATGTGGAATAAACATCACCCTTCCACGATTATAAGCTACAGCGTACTTCCTTGACACAATATGGGCTTGTTGTGCTGCGCCTATAATGACCTCGATGACGATGGCACGTTGAAACTGATCTTCCTTCATTTCATTGGCGAAGAGGTCATCGCTTGAAGCTTCGCTTAGGAAACTGGCGTAAGCTGATAAATGGTCGGCTGGTTGGTTGGTTGGTTGGTTGGTTGTCTTGGGGAAGGAGACCAAACAGCGAGGTTATCGGTCCCATCGAGATAGCAAAGGACGGGGAACAGAGTCGGCCGTGCCCGTTTAAAGGAACCATCCCGGAATTTGTGCGAAGCGATTTAGGGAAAAATCACGGAAAAACTACATGAGGATGATCGGACGCGGGTTTGAACCGTCGTCCTCCCGCATGCGAGTCCAGTGCGCCAACCACTGCGCCACCTCGCTCGATAATGCCAACAAATACCGAAGTCACCAATACTACAACATCGAACAGGCGAAAGACTCACGACGTTTTCATTTCTGAGATCCGTCTCTTTGTCAGCACCTACGGCTTTTAAGTTCACTATCCACTGTTCGGACGCGCAAGGGTGAGTACGGCCTTTATCCCATAACATACTACCCGTACGAGAGGAATGGGACCTGGTTTGTCGCAGGTGTTTCGAGCGTTACCAACTGCTGGATTACTGTGGACGGGGTGGTGAGGGTGGGGGGGGGGGAGAGGGGGGTACTTTGAGGGGGTGGGGGAGGGGCGTAGTGTGGAATGTCTGCCCCTGCCAAACCGTCCCTGCGCTATGCGACGCATGTGTCCTCAGCCCGGCATTGCCAACATAGCAGACCGAGCGCGCGACACTGCCGCTGCAGTGCTGGATGTTGGCAGCCCTGCCGGACCGCCGAACGCTGGCGGAATGCCAACTGCATCGTGTCCGACACGATACACTGATGGACATTAGAAAACTGTAATACAGTGTAGGTAACACGCAACATCCATAAAAACCGGCGCGAGGTTGTTTACGCAAATGATTAGCATTTCAGCGCAAGGACGTGCGACTGACGTTATGTACAGCATGTATACGTCAGCTGCTTATAACGTACCAGAGTAGAGGAAGTCCATACAAAAAATTTGATTCAGGGCACCCGTGATCTTATGAAATTAAGAAACAACTTCAAATTGGCCAACACAAACCACCTAAGCTACGAAACATGCGCGGTGCTCTTTAAGCGTGCAAACTATTGGTTCAAATCAGATGGCTCTGAGCACTATCACCAGTCCCCTAGAACTTAGAACTACTTAAACCTAACTAACCTAACGATCTCACACACATCCATGCCCGAGGCAGGATTCGAACCTGCGACCGTAGCGGTCGCGCGGTTCCAGACTGTAGCTCCTAGAACCACTCGGCCACTCAGGCCGGCAAACAATTAGTCCTTACGAAAAACTTAGACTTTTCTTTGTAGGAAATGTGACTTTATTTTTTACAGGGATACATTTACGGTGCAGGTTGGGCGATGGAAATGAAGATTCTATCGACGACAGTGCCGCTAAAGGAGAGCCTGCGGAAATTCCTTCACCAAAGAAGAAGAAGTAAATATTCCAAAATTCGGGTCAAGAACAGCTGAGTAACATACAGCTGAGTAACTTAGAAGTAGATATCCTCGGAGTAGCAAAGCAACTTAAATCACTTCATAAAAGCAAGTCTTCCTGTCCAGACTGTATACCAATTAGGTTACTTTTACAGTATGCTGATGCAATTGCTCCATACCTAAGAATCATATACAACCGTTCGCTCGACGTAAGGTCCAAAGACTGGAAAGTTGCACAGGTCACACCGATATTCAAGAAAGGTAGCAGGAGTAATCCAGCAAATTACAGGCCCATATCCAAAATGAGATTTTCACTCTGCAGCGGAGTGTGCGCTGATATGAAACTTCCTGGCAGATTGAACCTGTGTGCCGGACCGAGACTCGATCTCCGGAATTTTTGCCTTGCGCGAAAGGCAAAGGTCCCGAGTTCGAGTCTCGGTGCAGGCCCATATCATTAACGTCGATATGCAGCACGATTTTGGAACGTATATTGCGCTCGAACGTTATGAATTACTCGAAGAGAACGGTCTATTCACACACAGCAACATGGGTTTAGAAAAAATCGTTCTTGTGAAACACAGCTAGCTCTTTACTCACATGATGTGCTCTGTGCTATTGACAAGGGACTTCAAATTAATTCCATTGAATTCGTGATTTCCTGTAGGAGAGGTCACACTTCAGAGGAACTGACGGTAAGTTATCGAGTAAAACAGAAATGATTTCTCGCGTTCCCCAAGGTAGTGTTATAGGTCCTTTTCTGTTCCTTATCTATATAAACGATTTAGCAGAGAGTCTGAGCAACCATCTTAGCTAGTTTGCAGATGATGCTCTCGTTTATCGTCTAGCAAACTGATCGGAAGATCAAAACCAACTACAAAACGATTCAGATGAGATATCTCTTTGGTGCGAAAATTGGCAATTGATATTAAATAATAAAAAGTTTGAGGTGATCCACATTAGTACTCAAACGAATCCAGTAAACATAAGTTACACGATAAATCAATGAAATCTAAAGTCCGTATATTCAACTACATACCTAGGAATCACAATTACGAAGAATTTAAATTAGAAAGAACACGCAAGAAATGTTGTGGACAACGCGAATTAAAGACTGCGATTTACTGGCTGAAAACTTAGAGAATGTGACAGATCCACTAAAGAGTCTGTCCATAATAGGCTTGTCCGTTCTCTTTTGGAATACTGCTGTGCGGTGTGGGATCCTTACCACATAGCCGGCGGGAGTGGCCGAGTGGTTCTATGCGCTACACAGTCTGGAGCCGAGCGACCGCTTCGGTAGCAGGTTCGAATCCTGCCTCGGGCATGGATGTGTGTGATGTCCTTAGGTTAGTTAGGTTTAAATGGTTCTAAGTTCACGGAAATTGATGACCTCAGAAGTTAAGTCGCATAGTGCTCAGAGCACATAGGATTGACGCAGTACATCGAGAAAAGTCAAAGAAGGGCATCACGTTTTGTATTATCGCGAAATAGGGGTGAGAGTGTCGCTGATATGATACAGGATTTGGGGTGGACGCCATTAAAACAAAGCAGTTTCTCGTTGCGGTGGATTCGTCTCACAGAATTCGAATCACCAACTTTCTGCTCCTAACGCGAAAATATTTTGCTGACACCGACCTACGTAGGGAGAAACGATCATCATACTAAAATAAGGAAAATCAGAGCTCGCACAGAAAGTGTTCGCTATTTCCCACGCGCTGTTTGAGAGTGGAATAATGGAGAATTATCTTGAAGGTGGTTCGATGAACCCTCTGCCAGGCACTTAACTGTATCAGATGGATACTCAGCAAGCCACTGGATGGCATAGGGAAAGTCGTGTCAGTACTATCTATTTCTTTCCATACCCCATTAATGTAAAAATGACTCTCTATAACCCCCCACACGCAGACTAAACTCTCATCCTATTCCCATCTTACTAAAGCGAGATAATACAATGAGGTGTGATACCTCATTATATCGTGTGGGACCTCCTTTTGCTAAGCGTAGTGTGGTAACTCAATGTGGTATGGACTCAAAAAGTCGTTGGAAGTCCCTTCCAGAAATACTAAGCTATGCTGCCTGTATGGCCGTCGATAATTGCTAAAGTGTTGCCAGTGCAGGATTTTGGCGCCAGTTCATAGGAAGAGCCAAGTGCCCTTTATTACACGACATTTTCTTAGCTCAGTAGAGATACCCCAATTGACCTTTTTTTACTATCAAAATTCAAACTTGGCGCCAGTTCATAGGATGTGACCTATCTTCCCGCTATTTTCTTAGGTCAGTGGGGAAAACCTTGGTGTGATGCATTATCCTGTTGGAATTTCAACTTCCGATCATTTTCTGGGAGAGGGGAGGGGATGGGGTTAGGTTAGTGGAAGTAGCTCAATCGACCTTCTTCCCGCCAAAATTCGAACTTTCCACCAAAATCCGCTATCTTGAATGACGTCATGGCCGCCATATTGGGCGACGTCATGAGCTGTTCCCAAGACTACACGCCGCCACCTTGGATGACGTAATCGTCGAAACCTTTGCTACATCTGGCAACAATGCGGAGTGGCCCAGAATGCAGCTTGCTCCAATACTCATGCGGCCTCTGTAGGAGTCCATAAGTGCAAAAGTGTTCCCAGGCCAGGACTTTGTGCATGAACTGACCTCCCGATTATGTGCCATAAATGTTCCATGGGTGGCCAAATCTTGGTCTCGAACTGTCTGAAATGTTCTTCAAACAAATTGGAATAGTTGTGGAGTGGTGACATGGTTCATTGTCATCCATACATATTCCATCATTGTTTTGAAGCGTGAAATCCATGACAGGCTGCAAATGGTGTCCAAGTAGCTGAACATAATCATTCCCAGTCAATTATCGGTTGAGTTGGACCACAGGACCCAGTCCATTCCATCTAGAGACATCCCACACCATTATGGGGCCACCACCAGCTTGCGAAGTGCCTTGTTCACAAATTGGGTCAAGGGCTTAGTGGGATCTGTGCCACACTCGTAGTATCAGCTCTTACCAACTGCATCATGACTCATCTAACCAGGCCATAGTTTTACAGCCGTCTAGGGTCCAAGAGATATGCTCTCTAGCCCAGGACAGGCACTGCAGGCGATGTCGTGCGGTTGTTGTTGTTTTTGTTGTTGTGGTCTTCAGTCCTGAGACTGGTTTGGTGCAGCTCTCCACGCTACTCTATCCTGTGCAAACTTCTTCATCTCCCAGTACCCACTGCATCCTACATCCTTCTGAAACTGGTTAGTGTAGTCATCTCTCGGTCTCCCTCTACGATTTTTACCCTCCACGCTGCCCTCCAATACTAAATTGGTGATCCCTTGATGCCTCAGAACATGTCCTAGCAACAGATCCCTTCGTCTGGTCAAGTTGTGCCACAAACTTCTCTTCTCCCCAATCCTATTCAATAGTTCCTTATTAATTATGTGATCTACCCATCTAATCTTCAGCATTCTTCTGTAGCAGCACATTTCGAAAGCTTCTATTCTCTTCTTGTCCAAACTATTTATCGTCCATGTTTCACTTCCATACATGGCTACCTACACTCCATACAAATACTTTCAGAAATGACTTCCTGACACTTAAATCTATACTCGATGTTAACAAATTTCTCTTCTTCAGAAACGCTTCCCTTGCCATTTCCAGTCTACATTTTATATCCTCTCTATTTCGACCATCATCAGTTATTTTGCTCCCCAAATAGCAAAACTCCTTTACTACTTTAAGTGTCTCATTTCCTCATTCCCTTAGCATCACCCGACTTAATTCGACTACATTCCATTATCCTCTTTTTGCCTTTGTTGATGTTCATCTTATATCCTCCTTTCAAGACACTATCCATTCCGTTCAACTACTCTTCCAAGTCCCTTGCTGTCTCTGACAGAATTACGATGTCATCGGCGAACCTCAAAGTTTTCATTTCTTCTCCATGGATTTTAATACCTACTCCAAATTTTTCTTTTGTTTCCTGTACCGCTTGCTCAGTATACAGATTGAATAGCACTCCTGTGCTCATCGAACCTACGGGTAACAATACTACCAAATCGCCTCTGAATAGATTCGATGTCTTCCGATCCCACGCACTAGAGCATTACTCAAGAATGGGTCGCAGTAATGTGCTATACGTTGCCTTCTTTATAGGTGAGCTACAATTTTCTAAAATTCTCGCAATAAACCGAAGTCGGCCATTCGCCCCTCCTACTAACCACCTGATTGTTCCATGTCATATCGTTTTGCAACGCTATGCCTACGTATATATTTAATCACTGTGACTCAGTCAAACAGTACACTACTAGCGCTGCATTCGAGTACTACAGGACTGTTTTTCCTCCTGACCCTCATTAACTTACATTTTTCTCGTCATACCAACTACAAATTTGATCTAACAGTAACTCATCTTGTATTCTCCTACAGTCACTCAACTTCGACACCTGTCCTTGCACCACAGCGTCATCAGCAAACAGAGCAAACTGCTGCTCATCGTATCTTTCAGACCATTTACGTATACAGAGAACAACAGGAGCCCTCCCACACTTCCCTGGGGCACTCCTGGTGATACCCTTGTCTCTGATGAACAATCGCCGTCCAGGACAACATACGGTTTTCTGTTACTTAAAATCTCGTCGAGCCACTCGCATATCTGAGGAGTTGTTCCCTATGCTCGGATCTCCGTTAACAGTTTGCAGTGGGACATCTTGTCAAATGCTTTATGCTTTCCGGAGATAATATGGAATTTGCTGTTGTCCTTCGTCCACGGTTACCAGGAAATTGTGCCGGGAAAGAGCCAGCTCAGACGAGCGATGCTTTTAATATCCGAGTTATATTCTCGATTTAAATTCTCTGAATATCTACGTTACAGTTTAGTATGGCCTAGGGACAGGAAAAATCATCTATGGCCAATTTTTTTTCAGATTCTGTGTTACTTTGCCAAATTCGTTGCATTTTTTGCCAAATTTCGTGTTGGTTTTGTTTTACATTAAACGTAATTTTTGTCAATGTCAGTGATTTTTATTTGCCGAGTTCGGTGTTGTTTCCTGCCAGATTTAGTGGTGTTGTTTCCTGCCAAATTGGGTGCCGGTGTTTCCTGCCGAACTCGGTAGTGTTATTTGCCAAACTCGGTGATGCTATTTGCCAAAATCTGTGGTGTTATTTGCCAAAATCGGTGGTGTTATTTGCCAAATTCGGTGGTGTTATTTGCCAAATTCGGTGGTGTTATTTGCCAAATTCGGTGGTGTTATTTGCCAAATTCGGTGGTGTTATTTGCCAAATTCGGTGGTGTTATTTGCCAAATTCGGTGGTGTTATTTGCCAAATTCGGTGGTGTTATTTGCTAAATTCGGTGGTGTTATTTGCCAAAATCGGTGGTGTTATTTGCCAAAATCGGTGATATTATTTGCCAAATTCGGTGGTGTTATTTGCCAAATTCGGTGGTGTTATTTGCGAAATTTGTCGTTGTTTGTTACCAAATTACTCATTTGTTGCCAAATTACTTGTTTGTTGCCAAATTCGTCCTCGTTCACGGCCAAATTCGTCTTCAGTTGTCAATTTCGTTGCCGTTTGTTGCCAAATACGTTGTCATTTGTTGCCAAATACGTTGTCATTTGTTTTCAAAATCGTCGCAGTTTATTGCCAAATTCGTCGTTATTTTTGCTCAATTCGATGATTTTTACGAAATTCGCGTTTCTTACCAAATTCGATGTTTTTTCTTACAAAATCGGTGACTGCTTCTTTTTTGCCAAATTCGGTGTCGGTTTGGAAAAATATGGTTCTATTTTCGTCATCACACCGAGTTTCTTACACAGGAAATGAAGTGTTATTTTAAAATTATACACAAACATCATTCAACATTAAGGGTAAAATGGCTCTGAGCACTATAGGACTTAACATCTAAGGTCATCAGTCCCCTAGAACTTAGAAATACTTAAACCTAACTAACCTAAGGACATCACACACATCCATGCCCGAGGCAGGATTCGAATTGGCGACTGTAGCAGTCGCGTGGTTCCGGACTGAAGTGCCTAGAACTTCTTGGCTACCGCGGCCAGCCCTTATGGAGAGCTGGAGACAAAATGCAATGCTAATATACTGTTGCTAATGACAGAATTATAACCTTTTCATATGGCAAAGTTCGCGATAAAAATCGCCGATTTCGCCTTATTTCGCTAATATCGGATAATTTCGCGCAATTTTTCGCGTTATCGTTTTCGTGAAATTTTCCTGTTCCTCGGTATGCGCCATAGTCACCTGTTACGATCCTACCAACACGTTCCTGTTTCGTTCGTCGCAAAAAAAAAAAAAAAAAAAAAAAAAAAAAACTAGCGGTCGCCACACAGTATACAACGAGTGTTTGTTTACGTGGGGCAGTTCTATCAGCGGAGGACAGATTTACCGACACCGGCCGACAGCGCTGCCAATAGCTCGCGCCTGATTTACGCTGACGGATGTCGTCCAGCGGGGATTGGAGTTGCGGTTGTGGTGGCGAGGAAGAGGGAAATTTGTGCGCGCGCGGGGTACTACAACTTGCGGCCACGGGACGGTTGGCAGCCCTGACTGACAGCATCGGCAATATCCGGCCAACGATTGCACCGCATTTCGCCAACACCCGGTAGTTAGCGGCGCTTCCCGTCGACGGTGTTGTCATTAGCGACAGACTAATCGGCGCTTCGATTGTTGAATGATTTCATTATGTGCGCAAGATTCAAGAAGGGAACACTAAGAATGGAAGACCGAGAACGAGGTGGTTTGATGAGAAACGGTGTAGGATGCAGTACCAGGAACTTTAACAATTAAGAGAGCAGACAATAGTGCAGGATGTGGTGCAGTGAGACAAGCTGAAAGATGGCTTCTTACATATCTACAATGATCCAGTCAAATATTGATGCAAATCTGAATACACCTGCAACTACAGAAAAACGAGGCACATCCGATGACGTATCAGTATTTCAGTATCTTTGAAACTACAGAAGCTGATATGTAACAGAAAATAAACATGTTCGCAATGAACATCTGAATTAACAACTTTTAATTGCTTCACGTGAATTCAGATGACAGCATTGCGCTGTAGGTACACTATGTGATCACAAGTATCCAAATACCCAGAAAAACATATGTTTTCCAAATCAGGTGCATTGCGCTGCCACCTAGTGCCAAGTACTCCATATCAGCGACCTCAGTAGTCATTAGACATCGTGAGAGAGCAGAATGGGGCGCTCCGCGGAACTCATGGACCTCGAACGGGGTCAAAGTTATTAGGTGTCACTTGAGTCATACGTCTGTACGCGAGATTTGCACTCCTAAACATCCGTACGTTCACTGTTTCAGATGTGACAGTGAAGTGGAAACGTGAAGGGAAACGTACAGCACAAAAGCGTACAGGCCGACCTCGTCTGTTGACTGACAGAGACCGCCGACAGTTGAAGAGGGTCGTAATGTGTGATAGGCAGGCATCTATCCAGACCATCATACAGGAATCCCAAACTGCATCAGGATCCACTGCAAGTACTATGACAGTTAGAGGTGAGAAAACTTGGATTTCGTGGACTAGCGGCTGCTCATATGCCACACATCACACTGGAAAATGCCAAACGACGCCTCGCTTGGTGTAAGGAGCGTAAACATTGGACGATTGAACAGTGGCAGAACGTTGTGTTGAGTGACGAATCACGGCACACAATGTGGCGATCCGATGGCAGGGTGTGGGTATGGCGAATGCCTGGTGAACGTCATCTACCAGCGTGTGTAGTGACAACAGTAAAAGTCGGAGGCGGTGCTGTTATGGTGTGGTCGTGTTTTTTATGGAGGGGGTAGCACCCCTTGTTGTTTTACATGGCACTAGCACAGCACATTGATGTTTTAAGCACCTTCTTGCTTCCCACTGTTGAAGAGCAATTCGGGGATGGCGGTTGCATCTTTCAGCACTATCGAGAACCTGTTCCTAATGCACGGCCAGTGGCGGAGTGGTTACACGACAATAACATCGCTGTAATGGACTGACCTGCACAGAGTCCTGACCTGAATCCTACAGAACACCTTTGGGATGTTTTGGAACGCCGACTTCGTGCCAGGCATCACCGACCGACATCGATACCTCTCCTCAGTGCAGCACTCCGTGAAGAATGGGCTGCCATTCCCCAAGAAACCTTCCAGCACCTGATTGAACGTATGCCTACGAGAGTGGAAGCTGTCATCATGGTTAAGGGTGGGCCAACAGCATATTGAATTCCAGCATTACCGATGGAGGGCGCCACGAACGTGTAAGTCATTTTGAACCAGATGTCCGGATACTTTTCTTCACATAGTGGATTATCCTGAAAGCTTCGTACCTATATCTATTTTATCTATTGATTTACGAGTCTTTTATACCTCCTTCATTACGCGAATGTTGGTCAGAACATTGCATATGCAACAATTACATAGCAAATGAATATAATAGGAGTACCTAATGTTTTGTGATACTCGTGAATTTACACTCCTGGAAATGCAAAAAACAACACATTGACACCGGTGTGTCAGACCCACCATACTTGCTCCGGACACTGCGAGAGGGCTGTACAAGCAATGATCACACGCACGGCACAGCGGACACACCAGGAACCGCGGTGTTGGCCGTCGAATGGCGCTAGCTGCGCAGCATTTGTGCACCGCCGCCGTCAGTGTCAGCCAGTTTGCCGTGGCATACGGACCTCCATCGCAGTCTTTGACACTGGTAGCATGCCGCGACAGCGTGGACGTGAACCGTATGTGCAGTTGACGGACTTTGAGCGAGGGCGTATAGTGGGCATGCGGGAGGCCGGGTGGACGTACCGCCGAATTGCTCAACACGTGGGGCGTGAGGTCTCCACAGTACATCGATGTTGTCGCCAGTGGTCGGCGGAAGGTGCACGTGCCCGTCGACCTGGGACCGGACCGCAGCGACGCACGGATGCACGCCGAGACCGTAGGATCCTACACAGTGCCGTAGGGAACCGCACCGCCACTTCCCAGCAAATTAGGGACACTGTTGCTCCTGGGGTATCGGCGAGGACCATTCGCAACCGTCTCCATGAAGCTGGGCTACGGTCCCGCACACCGTTAGGCCGTCTTCCGCTCACGCCCCAACATCGTGCAGCCCGCCTCCAGTGGTGTCGCGACAGGCGTGAATGGAGGGACGAATGGAGACGTGTCGTCTTCAGCGATGAGAGTCGCTTCTGCCTCGGTGCCAATGATGGTCGTATGCGTGTTTGGCGCCGTGCAGGTGAGCGCCACAATCAGGACTGCATACGACCGAGGCACACAGGCCCAACACCCGGCATCATGGTGTGGGGAGCGATCTCCTACACTGGCCGTACACCTCTGGTGATCGTCGAGGGGACACTGAATAGTGCACGGTACATCCAAACCGTCATCGAACCCATCGTTCTACCATTCCTAGACCGGCAAGGGAACTTGCTGTTCCAACAGGACAATGCACGTCCGCATGTATCCCGTGCCACCCGACGTGCTCTAGAAGGTGTAAGTCAACTACCCTGGCCAGCAAGATCTCCGGATCTGTCCCCCATTGAGCATGTTTGGGACTGGATGAAGCGTCGTCTCACGCGGTCTAAATGTCCCGCACGAACGCTGGTCCAACTGAGGCGCCAGGTGGAAATGGCATGGCAAGCCGTTCCACAGGACTACATCCAGCATCTCTACGATCGTCTCCATGGGAGAATAGCAGCCTGCATTGCTGCGAAGGGTGGATATACACTGTACTAGTGCCGACATTGTGCATGCTCTGTTGCCTGTGTCTATGTGCCTGTGGTTCTGTCAGTGTGATCATGTGATGTATCTGACCCCAGGAATGTGTCAATAAAGTTTCCTCTTGCTGGGACAATGAATTCACGGTGTTCTTATTTCAATTTCCAGGAGTGTATTTAATGAACGGTTTATTGTTTTGCCAGTAACGTTATTCAAATGTTGACTGCGAGTGCTATTGAAAAACTGTGGTGTTTTGAGAGTGGTCAGTTGTTAGTGGACACCTCAAATGAGCAGATAATCAAAAGACACTTCTGCCATGAAGGCATAAATAACTTTTTAAACAAAATTTAACTACAATTCGTTGTCATTTAATGTGAGTGCACTTGCACAAAATACCAGCTTATTTATTCCTGAAGAGACGTTTATTTGTAATCATTGTACATGGTCCGAGTGTTCCAGAACGTTTATAACACTTCTTTTATTTAAATTTTTGTTTAATTACTGTTTTAATATATTATTTTGGTGCGGGACAGTGGTTGTGTTGAGCCAAATCATGTCTGTAGAGCTTAAGGATGATGTATTGTTGCTGAGGACGTACTTCGGCCAATGGAAAAGCATAGAGCAACAGAACACCAATGGAGAATGGGACTTTTCCAGCGATGAGTTAAGAGAGAAATGCCAGTCACTTTTACGTGCGTTCTGGAAGGAAACAGACCTGTCTATGATAGTGAGCGCCATTCCATCGTGGAGATGTTTGATTCTGGGCAGCGAACAGCTGATACCATACTCTCACTTCGGAATGAATTTTGTAGGTCGACAGGTCTGAATCTGCTCCAGAAGAGGACTCTAAATATTTGAGCTTCGTTCATGGAACTGAGAACAGACAGAGCGTAAGTTACTATTCTTTGTATCGCATGTGTTACTTCGTGAGTCATCATGTTGAATTCCGAAATGTATTGTGGTAATAAATATTTCATTTCTTGCGATCCTGAAACAGATTTAGTTTTTGCGTACCTTTAATAACGATTTAGTTTGTGAATTTTGCTACCATTTTTATAACGCTATCTATGTAACTTTGTTGTTGTTGTTGTTGTGGTCTTCAGTCCAGAGACTGGTTTGATGCAGCTCTCCATGCTACTCTATCCTGTGCAAGCTTCATCATCTCCCAGCACCTACTGCAACCTACATCCTTCTGAATCTGCTTACTGTATTCATCTCTTGGTCTCTACGATTTTTACCCCCCACGCTGCCCTCAAATACTAAATTGGTGATCCCTTGATGCCTCAGAACATGTCCTACCAACCGATGCCCTTGTCTAGTCAAGTTGTGCCACAAATTTCCCTTCTCCCCAATCCTATTCAATAGCTCTTCATTATTTATGTGATCTACCCATATAATCTTCAGCATTCTTCTGTAGCACCACATTTCTAAAGCTTCTATTCTCTTCTTGTCCAAACTATTTATCGTCCATGTTTCACTTCCATACATGGCCACACTCCATACAAATACATTCATAAAAGACTGCCTGACACGTAAATCTATACTCGATGTTAACAAATTTCTCTTCTTCAGAAATGCTTTCCTTGCCATTGCCAGTCTACATTTTATATCCTCTCTACTTCGACCATCATCAGTTATTTTCCTCCCCAAATAGCAAAACTCCTTCACTACTTTAAGTGTCTCATTTCCTAATCCAATTCCCTCAGCATCACCCGAATTAATTCGACTACATTCCATTATCCTCGTTTTGCTTTTATTGATGCTTATCTTATACCCTCCTTTCAAGACACTATCCATTCCGTTCAACTGCTCAGGACTGAAGACCACAACAACAACAACAACAACAACCTGATTTAATTCGATTTACTACATTGTCATTGTTTTCCTTTTCATCTTCTACTCTCCTTTCGAGAGAGTATGCATCCCGTTCAGCTGCTTTCCCAGTATTTTGCTGATAGAATTACTGTGTTATCGGCAAAGCTCGAAAATCATATTTTTACTCCCTGAGCTTTAACTCCAAACTTTTTTTTTTATTGCTTCCTCATTCTACATATTGAATGGCATCGTGGACAGGCTACAACCCTGTCTTAATCCCTTCTCAACCACTGCTTCCCTTTCATGCCCCTCGGCTCTTATAACTGCCATCTGGATTCTGTACAAATTGTAAATAGCCTTTCGCTCTCTGTATTTGACCCCTGCCACCTTCAGAATTTCAAAGAAAGTATTCGAGCCAAGATTGTCAAAAGTTTTCCTGAAGCCTACAGATACTATAAACGTTGGTTTCGTTAAACTATCCTCTTTGAGACGTTATGGGGACAGTATTGCCTCACGTGTTCCAATATTTCTACGGAATCGAGACTGATTTTCCCCGAGGTGGGCTTCTGCCAGTTTTGCCATTCGTCTGTAAAGATTTGATGTTAGTATTTTGCAACCGTGACTTATTGAACTGATAGTTCGGTGTTTTTCACGCCTGCCAGCACCTGCTTTCTTTGGGATTGGAATTACTATATTCTTCTTGAAGTCTCAGGCTACTTCGCTTCTTTAATGCATCTTGATCGTCAGATGAAAGAGTTTTGTCTTGGTTGGCTCTTCCAAGACTATTACTAGTTTTAACAGAATGATGTCTACTCCTGGGGCTTTGTTTCGTCTTAGGTCTTTCAGTACTCTGTCAAATTCTTCTCGCAGCATTTTATCTCCCATCTCATCTTCGTAAACATCCTGTTCTATCTTTATAATATTGTCCTCAAGCACGTCTCTCTTGTATAGCCCCTCTATGTACTCCTTCAACCTTTCAGCTTTCCATTCCGTGCTTAGGGCTGGTTTTGCATCTGAGTTCTTGATATTAATACAGATGGATCTCTTTCCCCCAAAGGTGCCATCAATTTTCCTGTAGGCTGTATCTGTGTTTCCTCTAGAGATATGTTCTTTTAATTCCTTACAGTTACCCTCTAGTCATCGCTACCTAGTACAGCAAGTATGGCACCCGAATTTTTGCGGTACTCAGCCTCAGGAATATTGGTGTGGCTCAAATTGAAAACTGTAGATTCCGAAATTTATTCATGTCACGTTAGCATTAACCCTCATGACTTCAGCAACTCCTCCGTTCTTGCACTGATCTCCGGCCGCTGTGGCCGAGCGGTTCTAGGCGCTACAGTGTGGAACCGCGCGACCGCTACGGTCGCAGTTTCGAATCCTGCCTCAGGCAAGGATCTATGTGATGTCCTTAGGTTAGTTAGGTTTAACTAGTTCTAAGTTCTAGAGGACTGATGACGTTAGATGTTAAGTCCTATATAACTCAGAGCCATTCGAACCAGTTTCTTTACTAATCGTAAGTGCGTCGTAATCGACATTTTGCGTGTAGGAACGTTGCCCAATCCGGTGGAAGAAAACAAACTGATTTCAGTTGGTTTGCACCGAGACTGTGCACATGGCGGCGTGTACTTATTTGAGGTGCGGCCTGAATAGCTGCCAACACTCATGGCCGTTAGACGCGTCTGATGGCGCTGTTCTCGCCAAGTTGTGACGGAATGTCTGGAAAGGCCGCCGGCGCCGCCCCAGAAGCCGGAAGTTTAGTGGCGGTAGAGCCGGGCTAAGCGCATCCCTGAGATACCGAGCCTCCATAAAGACGGTCCACGCCACATCTTAGGAGCGCGCCCCGGGCTGCGATGGCCGCCAGAGGAGAGATTACTGCCGAGATACGACCTCGGCGGCGCCACGCGCTGAGTGCAGTTGTGGTCTGCGGAACGGCGAGGGGGAGAGAAATGACTCCGTGTGGGGCAGCCGTCCACAGCAGGCAGGGCGCTGCGTAGTCAAGGCTGCGGAGGTCAGTGGTGGGGATGGAGGGCCGGAGAGGGCGAAACAGTAAGACACAGACTGTGAGAAGAAGAGGGACTGTAAGAAACGCAGAGTAAATGGGATAAACAGAGGAAATGGGATAAACAGAGAGGGAGTAAAACAAACTGAAAGAGTATCAAGGATACATAAAGAAATAGAAAGAGGATAAATGGAACAGCGAGAGGATAAAAGAAAGAGAAGGAGAGGAAAATAATAAAACAACAGTAAGAGGATGAAATAAAAACAGGAACAGAATGAAAGAAGCAGAAAGAATTTGAAATCGACAGCAAGAGAATGAGAGACAGGGAGTGGAACAACACTAATATGAATTAAACAAACAGAAGGAAAATAAAACAAACAGAAACAGAGTGAAAGAAACAGAAAGAAAATAAAACAAAAAGAAAAAGAATGAAAACAACAGAAACAGAATGAAAACAACAGAAACTGAATGAAAGAAATGAGACATACAGGAAGAGAATAAAAAAAAGTAAGAGAATGAGGAAACAGTAACAGAATGAAAGAAACAGGAAGAGAATGAAGGAAACAGGAAGAGAAAGAAGGAAACAGAAATAAAATGTAGACAGTGGAAAAATGAGAAAAAGAAAATGAAAGAAACAGAAAGAGACAGAAATGAACAGAAGCCGAATGAATGAAACAGA
Source organism: Schistocerca gregaria (assembly GCF_023897955.1). Taxonomy (NCBI): domain Eukaryota; kingdom Metazoa; phylum Arthropoda; class Insecta; order Orthoptera; family Acrididae; genus Schistocerca; species Schistocerca gregaria. The sequence continues at coordinate 65,366,501 of NC_064930.1, read as the reverse complement.
ATGAGAATAAAACAAACAGTAACAGAATGAAAAAAACACACACACAGTACGAAAGAAAAAGACAGAATTAAACAGAAACAGAAAGAAAGAAACAGATAGAGAATGAAAAAAACTGTAAGAGAATGAAAAATAGTAAGACAATGAAAAAAACAGTAAGAGAATTTAAAAAAGTAAGAGAATGAGAGAAACAGAAAGAGAATGAAGGAAACAAAGAAAAAGAATGAAACATACAATAAGAGAATGAGAGAAAGAGAATAAAAGAAACAGAAAGAGACATAAATGAACAAAAGCAGAATGAAAGAAACAGAAAGACAATAAAACGAACAGAAACAGAATGAAAGAAACAGACACAGAATGAAAGAAACATAAACACAATGAAAGAAACAGAAATAGAATCTAAAAACACTAAGAGAAAGAAAAAACAGTAAGTGAATGAGAGAAACAGGAAGACAATGAAGGAAGTAGAAATAAAATGAGCCAAACAGTAAGAGATGAGAGACAGAGAATGAAAGAAACAGAAAGAGACAGAAACAAACACAAGCAGAATTATAGAAACAGAAAGAGAATAAAACAAGGAGCAAGGGAATGAAAGAAAGAGAAACAGAATGAAGGAAACAGAAAGAGAATGAAAAATCAGTAAGAGAAAGGGAAATAAAGAAAGAAAATAAAGCAAAAAGTAAGAGAATGAAAGAAATAGAAAGAGACAGAAACAAACAGAAACAGAATACCTCTCTTCAGGTATTACGAAAAGTTGCTTGTGACAGTACCATATTTGCCAGAGCCTTCCTCATCTTTTTCTCCTTGGCTCTTTTAATTTCTAGCATTTAAGGGGAATCTCTCGCTCGGCATTCATTCTGTGTTCGTTCTATTTTCTTCCTTGATCTATATTTTTATAATGTAAGCTAAAAATGTCTAGTTCTTCCCTGATACGTTGATTTATTACTCTGTCTTCTATACTGAAACCCCTAACACTTTTCAGGAATTTCTTCTATTGCATCTGGATACGGCTTTCTTGATTTTTGGTAATCAGGTCTCGCTTATACACAGCAACGCGGAGACTGCAACAATTTTGAGTATGCTTTCTAATTTTTCCGCCTCGCTGCAGAAAAACACTACGCCATGGATACGAGCTGCCAATTTGCTATTGCCTTCCAATCACTATCGAGAGACTGCCCACCAGTCACCAGAGTGGCGCAGGCAACAGAAAGCCGATACGCTACCTTCTACCAACCACCTACTAGAGTTACCTTCCAATCAGCCACCAGCGTGACACAAGTGACAACGTATCGAATTGCCACCGCCTCCAAACCCTCCTCCTCACATTATCCAATGATGTCAGATATGTGACGTCAGTAGTCACCGAAAATGACAGTATATAAAAGAAGTCATTTACCTGCACACACCGTTGAACCACCCTGAAGAGCACCACAGCAATTTGGTCGAAACGTCAGCAGTAAAGTTGTTTTAGTAGTTTACAATGACGCGGCACCACAACCAGAATTATTTTATCCAAAATTTACCAGCTTTGTACTTAAGGCTTCTCTCAACGGTTTCACAGATCTGGCTGAGTTTAGTAACTTAATTTCTACAATATTATCTGATGTAGCCATGTGTCTGATGGTTCAAATGCTCTGAGCACTATGGGACTTAACTTCTGAGGTCATCAGTCCCCTAGAACTTAGATCTACTTAAACCTAAGGACATCACACACTTCCATGCCCGAGGCAAGATTCGAACCTGCCTGGGTCACTTCCCTTCAAGTGGACTCTCCCAGCATTCCACTGTTTCGTTTATCTCAGCCAGCGTCAGAGCAGTAACGGTAGTGTGTGTCGTTACGAGTTTACGTGAACTTTTAAGCTTAGTTCCTTTGTTCGTTCGTTTCGTTTTTGCCACTGTTAAATTGCTAACCACTAAAGAACGTGTGTTTTTAGTCGAACAAGTGTTCAGAGCTGGCGGTAAGTACACAGTTTCAGTTCGTCAAACATTTAATTCAGTTTTCCCGGAGACAACACTCCCACATCGTGATACTGTGCCAGATTTGATTAACAAATTTCGAAGTACGATTTCAGTGTCAGATGCACCGAGAAGTGGTCGTCCTAGCGCTTTGTCTGAGGACAAACTACTCGATATTTCCGGTAAAATGCCCACGAGTCCCAACAAGTCAGTAAGAAAACTCGCCCAGGAAAACGATTTTAGTGTCGGAACGGCCCACACAACAGTAAGGAAAAATTTAGAACTTTTCCCATACAAAGTGACAGTCGTGCAAGAACTGAAAAATACTGATCATAGACAGAGACTGCATTACAGTCAATGGTTCAAAAATTTCATTCAGCAAAATGGAAAGGATATTTTTAATGAAACGTTTTGCACTGATAAGGCGTGGTTTCATTTATGCGGGTACATGAACTCGCAAAATTCTCGTATGTGGAGTACTGCATATCCATTGTGTATCCTTGAGGAACCACTTCATTCTGTGAACATAGGAGTTTGGATTGCACCTTCTAGACTTCGGATTGTGGGTCCCATATTTTTCAGCGAAACAATAAACGGACAACGATTCTGCAGTGATATTCTGTACCCATTCATAGGAGAACTTGTGTTGAGTGAAATAGTGAACGGTTATTTTCAACAAGATGGTGCAACCACGCGAAATGTAAGTTGGCGGCAGTAAAATTGTACTGCAGACAGCCTCAAATGCTGGTTCTCTAAATTTCCTCAGTAGCGATTCACGAAAAGAACGCCTCCTTTCCTCTAGAGACTCCCGCCCGAGTTCCTGAAACATTTCCGCAACACTCGCGTAAAGATCAAACGTACCAGTAACAAATCTAGCAGCCCGCCTCTGAATTGCTTGTATGTCTTCCCGCAATCCGACCTGATAGGGATCCCAAACGCTCGAGCAGTACTCGAGAATAGGTCGTATTAGTATTTTATAAGCGGTCTCCTTTACAGATGAACCACATCTTCCCAAAATTCTACCAATGAACCGAAGACGACTATCCACCACTATCACTGCTTCTGTTACTGAAGAAATGTTACAGCTTGTATTTGGAAACATGATTAGACGAATTGAATCTCGTATGCAACAAGGGGGGAGGGGGGGAGGGCACTTCCACATTTAATGTGAAAATTTGTAAGTAAAAATGAATATTCAATAAATTAATAACTTGTATTTCAGTGAGTTTCATTTCGGTATATTCACTGCGGCATACTGCACTCTCGGCTAACAATCATACGGAACTGCGGAGAGGCTTTTTGAGCACCTTGCATCTTCTGATCTATGACTAGTTTGGTTCTAAAATGTTCTTTCACCGCAAAGACAGTTTTGTCAGTTTTTTCCATGACAAATTTACCACTGTTTCAGTAAGTAAATTCCTTTCGGAAGGTCCTCTTATTCATATACTAGGCTCACTGCATCGTCAGGTCACAAAAGTCGTGGGCTATCTCCTAATATTGTGTCGGATCTCCTGCACGCTATAGCGTAGCAATTCGGCGTGGCGTGGACTCAACAAGTCGTTGGAAGTTCCCTGCAGAAATACTGAGCCATGCTGTCTCTATAGCACTCCATAAATCCGAAAGTGTTTCCAGTGCAGAATTTTGTGCACGAACTGACCTCTCGATTATGTCCCATAAATGGCCGATGGAATTCGTGCCCAGAATGCTCTTCAAACCAGTCGCGAACAATTGTGTCCAAGTAAATTCCACCGTGGTTTGCGAATGTGAAGTCCATGAATGGCTGCAAATAGTCTGCAAGTAGCCGAGCGTAATCATTTCCAATCAGTCGGTTCAGTTTGTAACGGAACCTATTAAAGGCTTTACCGAAGTATGCGATACCCTCCAAATTCAACCAGTTTAACGAGTATTTATGATTACAGAAAAGTTATTGTGTATGTTAACAATGATAAACAGTCATCCCATTAAATTATACTGAATAACTGACCCACACAAAAGTTAATGTCACTTTATCACTGATACAGCAAATGTCTTCATGTAAAAACACTAAGTTCATCTTAAATAATTAATATGAAGTACGAAAAATTGTGGCTAACTTACGTACTTTGGATCTCCTTAAATAAAAATCAGCCAGTGAAACCTATTTGTTCACTAGGACCGTTTTCACTCAGTATTCACGTAAACACTCCTATTTTAGATGAAAACCAATGTTGTTGCTGTTGTTGTTGTTGTTGTTGTTGTGGTCTTCAGTCCTGAGACTAGTTTGATGCAGCTCTCCATGCTGCTATATCCTGTGCAAGCCTCTTCATCTTCCAGTATCTACTGCAGCCTACATCCTTCTGAATCTGCTTAGTGTATTCATCTCTTGGTCTCCCTCTACGATTTTTACCCTCCACGCTGCCCTCCAATACTAAATTGGTGATCCCTTGATGCCTCAGAACATGTCCTAGCAATAATTAATAATTCATGTTATTTACATATTTATGCTAATTAGAAAAGTCAGTTGACAAACTTCTAAAAAACGGACATTTGTAACAAAGAATTATTCTGTCAAGTCAATAAATCTGTCTGTCATTTTAATAACCTGTTAAATTATGTCACTCGATATAAATTAATAACTTTTCTGCACAAATTACGATAAAAGATGTACATGTGACTTATAAACTACATCTCTTTTTAGTAGTTCTTTGACAAGGTTATAAATACAAGCAGCAAGAAGGGTCGGGAGCGGAGTCTGAATGACACTTTTGTAAAGTGTATGTGTGTTAGAATAGGTTTGTTTATAAATATTTATTTTTTTTATTTCACTGTTCGCACGTCACGTTTCGAGAAATAATTCTCATTTTCAAGTGCGTTTTCTTGGTGAAAATAAAATATTAAATGAAAAACTTGAAAGTGAATCAGTGAATTTCTTCAGATGTTTCGATAATATACTTAAATAAAAATAGTAAAACATAGAAATAAGCACAATTGTAAAATCAATGTAAGTAATTCATGAGCCAATCTGTTAAGATAAATAACCTCTGTACAAAAGCGTATCATAATCTATGGAAGACCTATAATGTTATCGCTGTGAACTACCTCTAAGAAGATCTTTGTAACTGTTTTGTTTATATAAGATATTTTCGATGTGTAAAGTGTACAACAAGTTGTGTGTGAGAGTCTACACAGACGGACCATTAGAAAACTGTAAGTACAAATTGTTCTAAATTTTAGCTACTAACCTCGCAAAAACAATTGATAACCAACTAAAAATCGCGTTTCTTATGTATTACAGAAAAGTCAACAAATTGAAGCAGACACACACACAGTGACAACATCAAAAGAAATGGCTTAATACACACCAAAAAAACGCACTTGAAAATGGGAATTATTTCTCGAAACGCGTCGTGCGAATAGTAAAAATAAAGAAAAAAATCGTGACTGGTAGCAGAAGATTTATTTATTTAGAAACAAACCTATTAGATCTACAGTCGCAGGCTTTCAAAAACCATTTATAATGGATCAAATCAGCTGTATGTGTGTTATTGTTCGAGGTGGATAAACATTGGAAAGAACGTGTAAAAGAAGTGCTACTTTGTGTTGTGTCATTGTCTTTGGTGGACAGTGGAATTAAGATGGCCACCAGAGTAATAAATATTTGAAGTTTAAATACACTCCTGGAATTTGAAATAAGAACACCGTGAATTCATTGTCCCAGGAAGGGGAAACTTTATTGAAACATTCCTGGGGTCAGATACATCACATGGTCACACTGACAGAACCACAGGCACATAGACACAGGCAACAGAGCATGCACAATGTCGGCACTAGTACAGTGTATATCCACCTTTCGCAGCAATGCAGGCTGCTATTCTCCCATGGAGACGATGGTAGAGATGCTGGATGTAGTCCTGTGGAACGGCTTGCCATGCCATTTCCACCTGGCGCCTCAGTTGGACCAGCGTTCGTGCTGGACGTGCAGACCGCGTGAGACGACGCTTCATCCAGTCCCAAACATGCTCAATGGGGGACAGATCCGGAGATCTTGCTGGCCAGGGTAGATGACTTACACCTTCTAGGCACGTTGGGTGGCACGGGATACATGCGGACGTGCATTGTCCTGTTGGAACAGCAAGTTTCCTTGCCGGTCTAGGAATGGTAGAACGATGAGTTCGATGACGGTTTGGATGTACCGTGCACTATTCAGTGTCCCCTCGACGATCACCAGAGGTGTACGGCCAGTGTAGGAGATCGCTCCCCACACCATGATGCCGTGTGTTGGCCCTGTGTGCCTCGGTCGTATGCAGTCCTGATTGTGGCGCTCACCTGCACGGCGCCAAACACGCATACGACCATCATTGGCACCGAGGCAGAAGCGACTCTCATCGCTGAAGACGACACGTCTCCATTCGTCCCTCCATTCATGCCTGTCGCGACACCACTGGAGGCGGGCTGCACGATGTTGGGGCGTGAGCGGAAGACGGCCTAACGGTGTGCGGGACCGTATCCCAGCTTCATGGAGACGGTTGCGAATGGTCCTCGCCGATACCCCAGGAGCAACAGTGTCCCTAATTTGCTGGGAAGTGGCGGTGCGGTCCCCTACGGCACTGCGTAGGATCCTACGGTCTCGGCGTGCATCCGTGCGTCGCTGCGGTCCGGTCCCAGGTCGACGGGCACGTGCACCTTCCGCCGACCACTGGCGACAACATCGATGTACTGTGGAGACCTCACGCCCCACGTGTTGAGCAATTCGGCGGTACGTCCACCCGGCCTCCCGCATGCCCACTATACGCCCTCGCTCAAAGTCCGTCAACTGCACATACGGTTCACGTCCACGCTGTCGCGGCATGCTACCAGTGTTAAAGACTGCGATGGAGCTCCGTATGCCACGGCAAACTGGCTGACACTGACGGCGGCGGTGCACAAATGCTGCGCAGCTAGCGCCATTCGACGGCCAACACCGCGGTTCCTGGTGTGTCCGCTGTGCCGTGCGTGTGATTATTGCTTGTACAGCCCTCTCGCAGTGTCCGGAGCAAGTATGGTGGGTCTGACACACCGGTTTAAATGTGTTCTTTTTTCCATTTCCAGGAGTGTACGAGGGTTGCAACTTCAATAGTGGCATCTATTTATTTACGGCTCGGACAAAATAGATGCGTGTTTCAAAGTATTACTGACCTTCAAAGTAGTCACAAGCATTGTGTATAGCCCGTTGCCAGCAATGTGGAAGTCGTAGGATACTCTTTGCAGTGCCAGTTGTGTTGACAGTTCGAGCGGCGCTGTCCGACGAATTTGTAGCAGTTCTGAAGCGAATGCCGTGAAGTGTTTCCTTCATTTAGAAATAGAGTTGACTTACGAGGGCTTACGTCCGGGGAATGCAGTGGGTGGTATAGCCCTTAGCCGCTACACCAGCCAAACAAACCAGTAACTGCTCGCAATGTACGTGCTTCAGCATTGTCCTACAAAATGGTGGTCAGGTCCTGCAGAAAGTGTCGTCACTTCTGCCTCTATGCTGTTCATTTTTTGAACACAACCTACGACCAACTTAGAGACAGAAGTGACGACACTTTCTGCATGACCTGACCGTCATTTTGCAGCTCAATGCTCAAGCACGTACAGTGCAAGCTGTTACTGATCTGTTTGACTGACGGGGCTGCTAAGTGCTGTACCACCCACTGCACTCCCCTAAGTCCTCGTAAGTTCAACTCGATTTCGGAGGTAACACTACCGCATTCGCTTCAGAACTGCTACAAATTCGTGGGGCAATAGACCGCGACGCTCCAACAGTCAACACAACTGGCACTGCTTACAGTATCCTACGAGTTCCACATCGCTACCAGCGGGTTATACACAATGCTTGTGACTACTTTGAACGCCCGTAGAACTTTGAAACACGTATCTTTTTTGTAAGAGCTGTAAATAAATAGTTGCCACTATTAAAGTTGCAAACCCTCGTATGCGTTTGATCATTATGTGCCATTCTGTAAAAGGTCTATTCTGGAAATTATTAAAAATGACCTGATTCTATACGTTGTCTTCTATATAAACTCCTGCATCCCTTTCTGCACCTACTAGCTTAATGTTTACCAGCAGTAGTCAGTTATTCATCTAAGACCTCTACTGGTTCTTGCTTGCGTAAATGTATCTCTTTTCTTAAAAAGAGAGTTCGTCATTTTTCACTGTTGTGAGTGACAAAAGCTTTACGTATTTTTCCACTTTCATTACAACAAGCCCTCCAAAAGCAGCTATACAATTCTTTGATGTGAAACGATCCATATGCATGTCTGTGTTGTTTTATTATCAAGTAGAAAATAATCCATTCCTAGGTACAAGCAGACCTAAGCAGAATTCGAAGAAAAAGACGAATTGCTGTACGGGGGACTAGAATATAATCCTGTTGACAAGTTGTAGGGATTAAGATGTGTCGAACTCATTGGATTTGTAATGCTAACGGCAATTGTACGCAGCGTTAAGTGCCTAATCCTACTACTTTGTCCACTCCCTGTTGACACAACGTCAACAGTGCTAGATGCTTTGCGCCTTACGCTGCCCGGTATGCAACACGCACAGCGCAACTGCTGTGCACGAAATCGAAGCAGACAGGCGGAGCCTAACGTACTATTGACGAGAGTCGAAATTATGAACTGTTCGTCAGATATAATAACATATCTTCTTAAGGAGGTCGACACCATCACTGGTGAATGGCGGAGCGTGCCTTGTACCACTGCAAATCATTCCGTTTCCTGTTCTATACGCAAATGGGGCAAGGAAAAATTATATATGTGTCTCCGTAGGAACCCTGATTTTTAAGCCTCGTTTGCATCGAAGCGTACGCAAGCATGTTTGTTGATCGAATTTCTTCTTGTTGTTGCGGTCTTCGGCCCGGAGACTGGTTTGGTGCAGCTCTCCATGCTACTCTGTACTGTGAAAGCCTCTTCATCCCCGTGTAACTACTGCAGCCTACATGCTTCTGAATCTGCTAGCTGTATTCATTTCTTGGTCTCCCTCTACTATTTTTACCTACCCACACTTCCCTCCAATACTGAATTGGTGATTCCTTGATGTCCCAGGACGTGCCTTACCAAGCGATTCCTTCTTTTGGTCACGTTGTGCCACAAATTTCTCTTCTTCCCAGTTTTACACAAACCTCCTCATTTGGTTACGTGATCTTCCCATCTAATCTTCAACATTCCTCTGTGGCACGACATTTCCAAAGCTTCTATTATCAGTTTGTCTAACCTTTTGTCGCCTGTGTTTGACTTACATACACTGAAGAGCCAAAGAAAATGGAACACTTCGGTAATATCGTGTAGCACCCCCGGGAGCACGCAGAAGTGTCAGAACAAGACGTGCTCAGATGTCCGCCGTCTTGCACAATGTCACCAACTCAGTATGGAAATATTTTTACGAACTGTCGTAACAATGGCTTTACAGGACCTCATTTGCTTTAAAATATTAAGGATTTGTCTGTCATTTCTACGAAACAATAAAAGAAGAAGGAAATTATGGTAACAGTAATAAATTAAATACGTAACAACCATTCATTCATGATGCACAATAAAACCAGGAAGTAGCTAATCTGCTACCTGTGTCTACATAGTACACCTTCATCTGCTTGAAGCCCATGAAAACGGACAAATTAACACGAATAACTGACTTTATCTACCTAGTTTTCACCCTATACCACTGACTAACGCGAATTCTATACAGACGAATGGAAAAACTAGTAGAAACCAACCTCGGGGAAGATCAGTTTGGATTCCGTAGAAATATTGGAACACGTGAGGCAATACTGACCCTACGACTTACATTCGAGGCTAGGTTAAGGAAGGGCAAACCTACGTTTCTAGCCTTTGTAGACTTAGAGAAAGCTTTTGACAATGTTGACTGGAATACTCTGGAATTCTGAAGGTGGCAGGGGTAAAATACAGGGAGCGAATGGCTATTTACGATTGGTACAGAAACCAGATGGCAGTTGTAAGAGTCGAGGGACACGAAAGGGAAGCAGTGGTCGGGAAGGAAGTGAGACAGGGCTGTAGAATGTCCCCGAAGTTATTCAATCTGTATATTGAGCAAAGAGTAAAGGAAACAAGAAAAATTAGGAGTAGGTATTAAAATCCAGGGAGAGGAAATAAAAACTTTGAGGTTCGCCGATGACATCGTAATTCTGTCAGAGACAGCAAAGGACTTGGAAGAGCAGTTGAATGGAATGGATAGCGTCTTGAAAGGAGGATATAAGATGAACATCAACAAAAGCAAAACGAGGATAATGTAATGTGGTCCCATGATGTCGGGTGATGCTGAGGGAATTAGGTAAGGAAATGAGACACTTAACGTAGTAAAGAAGTTTTGCTATTTGGGGAGGAAAATAACTGATGATGGTCGAAGTAGAGAGGATATAAAATGTAGACCAGCAATGGCAAGGAAAGCGTTTCTGAATAAGAGAAATTTGTTAACATCGAGTATAGATTTAAGTGTCAAGAAGTCGTTTCTGGACTGTACGCATGTATGGAAGTGAAACGTGGACGATAAATAGTTTGGACAAGACGAGAATAGAAGATTTTGAAATGTGGTGCTACAGAAGAATGTGTAGATCACATAAATAATAAGGAGGTATTGAATAGGATTGAGGAGAGGAGAACTTTGTGGCACAACGTGACTAGAAGAAGGGATCGGTTGGTAGGACATGTTCTGAGGCATCAAGGAATCACTAATTTAGTATCGGAGGGCAGCGTGGAGGGTAAAAATCGTAGAGGGAGAGCAAGAGATGAATACACTAAGCAGATTCAGAAGGATCTAGGTGGTAGTTGTAACTGGGTGATGAAGAAGCTTACACAGGATAGAGTAGCATGGAGAGCTGCATCAAACCAGTCTCAGGACTGAAGACCACAACAACAACAACAACAACAACAACAACAACAACCACTGACTATTCTTGATATCCAAATAGTGGTGTGATGCCCAATTACAACACGAGTTTTGTAAGATTAGAATCAGTCGGAGAATACTGGTGATTTTTTTTTCTAATATTCAACCTCTTACCACTCTTCTTTGCTCAATTTCTACGTTTGTTGCGAGAAATAATAGGAACAAACGACAATTTCTTGCTCTAGAAACTAGTTTTTTTTGAACGGTTTTAACAGTCAGGTTAAAGTGGCGTGGAAAAATATTATATTATCCAAAACCGGCTGTTCTAGCGATAACCGCCATCCCTATGATAGGATGTGCAGGAGGGGAGCAGAATTAGAGCGACGGTCGCAGATGGAAGCTACAACATGGCTTCCGCGGCAACTTAATTGGGGAAGCCACACAACCTGTGTGTACGTTGCTGTCTGCAGAATTAGCCGTTTATATACGGCGCTTGGATGGATGCTTCTGCCAAAATACAGCGTCTATTTCTGCTCGTAGGGGATCATATCCGTACAGAGCCACTGCACAGTTCTGTAACGCACCCTGTCGATCCAAAAAGTTTCGAGACTGGATTAATAAAACACAGAGAAAAGTTAAGTTTCAAAGGTGTGCGTATACAATTTTGTAGGCAATTTTCTTGTTATTGGCTGTTTTAGGACGCAGAGCCAACGGCCTTGCCGCAGTGATAGCAGCGGTTCCCGTCAGTTCACCGAAGTTAAGGGCTGTCGGGCTTGGCTAGTACTTGGATGGGTGACCATCCCGTCTGCCGAGCGTTGTTGGCAAGCAAGGTCCAATCAGCCCTTCTGAGGCAAATTGAGGAGCTACTCAATTGAGAAGTAGCGGCTCCAATCTCGGAAACATACGGCCGGGAGAGCGGTGTGCTCACATGACCGTCCATTTCCGCATCCAGTGACGCCTATGGTCTGAGGATGACACGGCGGCCGGTCGGTACCGTTGGGTCTTCATAGGCTATTCGGGGGGAGGAGGTAAGGACGCAGATGCAATTCTTGTTTAGTTATGCATTTTTTGTGTCCCATTTTCTAATTTAATTCCCCCCTCCCCAGTATCGCAATCCGATTACATTCCATTACGCCTGTTGCTACCGATTCCGTTCACCTGCTCTGATAAGTCCTTTGCCGCCGCCGACGGAATTACAATGTTACTGGCAAACCTCAAAGTTTCCATCTCTTCTCCATGAATTCGCTTTCACGAATTCCTCCGTGCTTTCCTTCACTGCTTACTCGGAGTACAAATTTAATAAGATAGGCTACAACCCTGTCTCACTCCCTTCTCAACCACTGCTTCCCTTTCATGTCCTTAGACTCTTACGTCTGCAGTCTGGTTTCCTTCCTTCTGTTTTCTCTCTTCTGCGACCAACATTTCAGTGTAGTCCAGTCGACGTCGTCAATAGCTGCCTCTAACGGTACAAATGCTATAAACGTAAGTTCGTCTTTCTTCAGCGTATATTAAAAGTTAAGTTACTCGGACAGTGTCGCCATGTAAGTTTGTATTGGAAGTAAAAAAAAAACGGAAATAACAGAAACAAACGTTTTGAAACGTACAGCAAAATTTTTACTTTACTTGGTTCTCAAGCCAAAAAAAAAAAAAAAAAAAATTCTGGCGCAGTATGCACAGAAGAAACGGAAAGACACTAGGAGGAAAGATGAAAAAATAGGAGACAAATCATGTTAAGACGAGATCTTAGTTGATTAGTACACGGAATTCTTCGTACTCACTAATGAAGATCAAGTAACAAATTCAGTTCCTCTAATTTTTTCCACTTTTTATCCGTTTTCGGCACACTGCATTTTCTCTCCAAATGTGTATATTATTATTATTATTATTATTATTATTAGCGAATGTCCCCATAGGAGAACGATAAGCAGGTGATTTATCAATATTTCTTCATTTTCTCCCCAAAGGCCTTCTTTCTTTCTTCAGTCCACTTTGGTCGGTATGGTTTTGGTGCCGTCTCTGAAGTAAACTTCCACTTGTCAATTTTTCTTCTGAATGTATCCCTGTCTGATGCGTCTGTTATGTCAATTTTTGCTTTTGTCAAATCCTTCTTAAGTTCAGTTACTCAGGCTATTGTTGCTTTAAGTGATGTCACATAGTCCAATAGACGTTTAGTTAACCTGTTTCCAGGTAATCTGTGTAGGTGTCCACAAAATTTCATTCGTCTCTTTCTGATGTCACTTTCGATATTTGATAGTTTTTCAGTTGTTTCGATAGTCTGCAGTCTGTATCCATCTTGTGTGTATCGTGGTCCCAGAATTTTCCTAATAATTTTTCTCTCTATTTTCTTAATATCTTGTAAATCTAGTTTTCTATTCAGTGAGAGCGTTTCACTTGCATATGTGACTGTAGGTTTGATAACTGTGTTGTAGTGTCTGATTTTAGTTCCTTTTGACAGGCATTTTTTGTTATATAAGCTTTGAACAAGTCCGAATGCTTTCTTGAATTTCTGTACTCGGTTGTTTTGTGCTATTTTCTCGAGTCCTGTTGGTTCAATAACTTCGTCGAGATACTTAAAGTGTTTGATTCTGTTGATTTCACCAAAATTTGTTTCCAGTTTCGGAGTATCTAATTTGGAGCACATAAACTCAGTCCTCTCAAAGGAGATTTGCTGGCCAACCTTCTCTGCACATTCTTTAAGGATCTCAATTTGTTTTATTGCAGTTTCTTCACTGTCAGTTATAATTGCTAGGTCATCTGCAAACGCTAAATATGGGATGTTCAATTTTCCTTTACCTCTTCCTAGTTCAATTGGTTTCCAGAAGTTTTGTTTCCTTAGTTCGATTTCCCATTCTTCCATTACTTTGTCTAAAACTATGTTGAATAATAGTGGCGAGATCCCATCTCCTTGTCTTACTCCTGTTTTAATTAAGAATGGTTCCGAGATTTCGTCTATGAATTTAATTTTTGATTTGGTTTCTGTCAGTGTTTGTTATTATTATTATTATTATTATTATTATTATTATTGTTGTTGTTGTTGTTGTTATTATTATAATTGTTCCCCTTTAGGAGAGCGACTGAAATTGAATTCATAATTTCGTCTCTGGAACGTTTTTATTTTTTGCTTCCGAAAAATTCTTCATGCTCTTCTTCCGTTCTTCTACCGAGCGAGGTGGCGCAGTGGTTAGCACACTGGACTCGCATTCGGGAGGACGATGGTTCAATCCCGTCTCCGGCCACCATGATTTACGTTTTCCGTGATTTCCCTAAATCGTTTCAGGTAATTGCGGGGATGGTTCCTTTGAAAGGGCACGGCCGATTTCCTTCCCAATCCTTCCCTAACCCGAGCTTGCGCTCCGTCTCTAATGACCTCGTTGTCGACGGGACGTTAAGCACTAACCACCACCACCTCCGTTCTTCTATCAAATTTTCACCAGGCTGGCGCGATGTTCTTACCTCAAACTTCGCACTTCTGGTTTTATTCCGGCACTCAGTGCGGCCTTAGAGATTTTTTATGTTGATCTGCTGCAGATCCCTCTGGACTTTTCTCAGCCATTCTGGGCCGCATTTACTCTTTGTTATAATATTGAAAAGTTTACTTGCTGTTCTGGAGTCTTCTATCCTGTAGATTGTCTAAAATTTGGCTCGGCGTTTTCTGATTTCGTCTGTTACTGTGTTGGTCTTTATATAGAGCTCGTTTTGTGGTCTTTTCGTCCAAATGCCGTTTTTGTTGACTGCCCCGTAAATCTTTCTGAGAATTTTTCTTTCCTGCTTTTCTGTTTCCCTAATTTTTGAATGACCATCAATTACCATTGTTTCAGCTGCGTAGTTTGCTTCTGGAAGAACCACTGTTCTATACTGCCTTAATTTTGCGTCTGTCGAATTGCACTTCTTTTTGTAATGCGTCCATGTAGGTCTTGGTGATTCTTTGTTCATTGGCGATTCGGTTTAATCCGAGGTATTCAAAATGGCAGACTTGTACAATTTTACCGTGTCTTGTGATTAAAAGGGATTTATATTTCTGCTGCCTTTCAGTATATTTGGTTTTTTCATAAGATATCCGCAGTCCAGTTTTATGTGAAACTTAATGTAGTTTTTTTTCCACTGCATGAATCGCTTCTGTTCTGTTATTGGTGATAATTGCAATATCGCCTGCGTAAGCACGAGACATGACTTTAATTCGGTTCTCTATTATGATATCAATTTGGATGCCCTTCACATGAGATTCCCATTTCCTTATGATCTTTTCTAGAGCCATATTGAAAAGCATTAGGGATAGTCCGTTCCCCTGTCGGACCCCAGTTTTCATTTTGAGGAGTTCTGGTATTTCGCGCTTTAGTTTCAGTTTGGATGTTGTAAGGGTGTAAATTTTAAGTTGAGAAACGATAATAACTAGAAAAATAAGCTTCACACGAAAAAATGTGTAGAATCCAAAGCTGATTATTTTCGAAGAGGGACATCTGCTGATTTGGTGGTGCCAAAATTATCCCGTCACCACAGCCCCATGGGGGGAGAGGCAACTTTAAAATTTCAAATGGGAACCCCCATTTTTATTCCAGAATCAGATTCTACATAAAAAACTACCTACGTTTTGCCTTAAACATTTAGTTTGATTCTTGATAGTTGCGCTGTAATTCGAGAAAATCCATGTTCTCATCTTTGCGTGAAAAATGGTTAAGGATAAATAAAAAATACTTATTTACTTCGTAAATTCTGATTCGCTAAAAATAAAACTCTCCCTCTCTCCCCTTAGGGTGGGGTCTGAGAGAGAGAGAGAAATTAGAGTTTTACAAATGTCGACCCAAATATTAATTTTTTCCGCAGATTCGGATAAGTTTGGTTTATTTCGTGATCATGGGGCCACAGAACTTTTAATAGGGAGAGAGGGAGAGTTTTAGTTTTAGCGAATTATAATTTACGTCGTAAATTTTTGAGGCAAAAACGAGGACATGGATTTTCTCGAGTTACAGCACAAATTACCAAGAATCAGAACAAATGTTCAAGACAAAATCTACGTAGTTCTTTATGTAGAATCTGATTCTGCAATGAAAATAGGGATTCTCACTTGAAATTTTAAAGTTTCTCCCAGCCCCACCCCAAAGGGGCTGGGGTGGCGGGGTAATTTTAGCACCAGCAGGTGTCCCCCCTCGAAAATAATCAACTTTGGATTCTACACATTTTTTCGTGTGAAGCTTATTTTTCGAGTTATTCTGGTTTGTCAACGTAAAATTTACAGCCTGTATATAATGGTGTTTCCAAAAGAGCGTTCAAAAATTTAATAGGACATAGAGGAGGATGCTCCACTGAGCACAGTTTGAGGTAGAGAACCTGGGGTCAGAGGAGCCAACTTATGGAGATAATAGGAATAAAATCACAGTTCTGCTTACTATTTTATATTATGCTATGCTATCGTTGACAAAATGAACATCCCATCTGTACTGCATCTTACAAAATGTGCCGAAACTGCCGTCAATCTCAGTCCATGAGTGACATCGGCGAACGAGATTCTGACGCACCCTGACAAATAGCCCCGGTGTGTTTCGAATCACGTCGCAGATAGCTACAATTCTGGCAACTAATTCCATCTCCGTATCCACTGGGATCTCTTACACAGGTGACTTTAGATATTTCCCAAGGAAATAATCAAGGGGATTCAGGTCAGTTGTCCACGCAAGCCAAGGAATAGGACCTCTCCGTTCAATCCAGCGGCCACGAAACACTGTACTGGTACTGCTCCATAGTACTGTACTGTGCGTCTCTGAATGGCACTGAGTAACGAATGGCTCTGTCGTTGATTCACAACACATTCTGTCATGGTCAAACTTGTATGTTTTAATTTTTGGCACTCGTGTGGATGACCTCACAGTTCTCATTATTAAGGGTCAATTGCCAATTTTCTCACAATACGGATATCTTTACTATATCGTTTTGCAGGTGGCTTCGACCTTATCATGACTTTAGTATGCGACAGCATTATCTGCAAAAACAACCTAGGTCGTTTATACAGGGTGTTACAAAAAGGTACGGCCAAACTTTCAGGAAACATTCCTCACACACGAAGAAAGAAAATATGTTATGTGGACATGTGTCCGGAAACGCTTACTTTCCATGTTAGAGCTCATTTTATTGCTTCTCTTCAAATTACATTAATCATGGAATGGAAACACACAGCAACATAACGTACCAGCGTTTCAAACATTTTGTTACAGGAAATGTTCAAAATGTCCTCCGTTAGCGAGGATACACGCATCCACCCTCCGTCGCACGGAATCCCTGATGCGCTGATGCAGCCCTGGAGAATGGCGTATTGTATCAAAGCCGTCCACAATACGAGCACGAAGAGTCTCTACATTTGCTACCGGGGTTGCGTAGACGAGAGCTTTCAAATGCCCCCATAAATGAAAGTCAAGAGGGTTGAGGTCAGGAGAGCGTGGAGGCCACGGAATTGGTCCGCCTCTGCCAATCCGTCGGTCACCGAATCTGTTGTTGAGAAGCGTACGAACACTTGGACTGAAATGTGCAGGAGCTCCATCGTGCACGAACCACAAGTTGTGTCGTACTTGTAAAGGCACATGTTCTAGCAGCACAGGTAGAGTATCCCGTATGAAATGACGATAACGTGCTCCATTGAGCGTAGGTGGAAGAACATAGGGCCCAATCAAGGCATCACCAACAATGCCTGCCCAAACGTACACAGAAAATCTGTCTTGATGACGTGATTGCACAATTGCGTGCGGATTCTCGTCAGCCCACACTTGTAGATTGTGAAAATTTACAATTTGATCACGTCGGATTGAAGCCTCATCCGTAAAGAGAACTTTTGCACTGAAATGAGGATTGACACATTGTCGGATGAGCCATTCGCAGGAGTGTACCCGTGGAGGCCAATCAGCTGCTGATAGTGCCTGCACACGCTGTACACGGTACGCAAAAAACTGGTTCTCGCTTAGCACTCTCCATACAGTGACGTGGTCAACGTTACCTTGTACAGCAGCAACTTCTCTGACGCTGACATTAGGGTTATCATCAACTGCACGAAGAATTGCCTCGTCCATTGCAGGTGTCCTCGTCGTTCTAGGTCTTCCCCAGTCGCGAGTCATAGGCTGGTATGTTCCGTGCTCCCTAAGACGCCGATCAATTGCTTCGAACGTCTTCCTGTCGGGACACCTTCGTTCTGGAAATCTGTCTCGATACAAACGTACCGCGCCACGGCTATTGCCCCGTGCTAATTCATACATCAAATGGGCACCTGCCAACTCCAAATTTGTAAACGTTGCACTGACTGCAAAACCAAGTTCGTGACGAACACTAACCTGTCGATGCTACGTACTGATGTGCTTGATGTAGTACTGTAGAGCAATGAGTCGCATGTCAACACAAGCACCGAAGTCAACATTACCTTCCTTCAATTGGGCCATTCGAGGAAGTACAGTACATACTGACGAAACTAAAATGAGC
The DNA here is from genome assembly GCF_023897955.1 of Schistocerca gregaria. Taxonomy (NCBI): domain Eukaryota; kingdom Metazoa; phylum Arthropoda; class Insecta; order Orthoptera; family Acrididae; genus Schistocerca; species Schistocerca gregaria. The sequence goes on along the minus strand of NC_064930.1, from coordinate 65,348,249 downwards.
TCTAACTTGGAAATTAAGCCTTTCCGGACACATGTCCACATAACATATTTTCTTTATTTGTGTGGGAGGAATGTTTTCTGAAAGTTTGGCCGTACCTTTTTGTAACACCCTGTATAGATAAGAAACGGCAGAGGGCTTATAAGACTATCTTCGGAAAAGCCAGAAATCACTTGTGTTTTACTCGATGACGTTCCGTCAGTTAACTGTGAATTGTGACCTCTCTGACAGGAAGTCACGAATCCAGTCACATAACTGAGTGGATATTCCATATGAAAGCAATTTGTTAACAATCCGATTATGAGGTACGGTGTTAAAAGCCTTCTGGAAATCTAGAAATACGGAATAGCTGCGAAATACCTTGTGGAAGCACTAAACACTTCGCGTGATTAAAGATGAAACGTCCCCTTAGAAAAATTATAAATGACTGTGCTTAAACTGACATACAATATTTTTTAGCGCAACGCAATCTGACTTTCAAAAATCCCTACAAAGGAATGGCTCTGACTAACATTAACCTATGCCTTTCACAAATCACTTACCTCACAAAAATCTTGGTTACTCGAACTACTGCAATACAGCGAGCGCCACTACTGCCAGCTAAATAAAAGATTCAAACTACTGAAGGCACTAACTACTGATAGGCACAGTTAGCAAATGAAAGATTTTAATACAGAACAAACAATGTATTTACCTTACTAGTGTTCAAAAGTCATATATATATATATATATATATATATATATATATATATATATATATATATATATGTTCATGACATCCAATCTTACAAATTTACTTTTTCGGACGGACACACGTGCAGATCACATCCGCTCTCAATACTCCGCCATCTCTCTCTCCACATCCACCACTGCTGGCGGCTCACCTCCAACTGCACAACGCTACGCGCTGTTAACAGCCAACTGTCCAACACTACAATAGCATATACTCCAACAATGCAAACCAACCACAGCCTTCACACAGCACAGTCAGTGATTTTCATATAGAGCGCTACGTGGCGTTACCAACATAAAAACCTAAACAGCCTAATTATAAAGAGTTAGCTGTGTTTCACGAGAACGTTGTTTTCTAAATCCATGTTGATTGTGTACCAATCAACCGTTTTCTTCGAGATAATTCACGATGTTCGAACACAATATATGTTCCAAAATCGTAAGGCATATCGACGTTAGAGATATGGGCCTGTAATTTAGTGGATTACTCCTACTACCTTTCTCGAATATTGGTGTGACCAGTGCAACATTCCAGTCTTTGGGTACGGATCTTTCGTCCAGCGAGCGGTAGTATATGATTGTTAAGTATGGAGCTATTGCATCAGCATACTCTGAAAGGAACCTAACTGGTGTACAATCTCGACCGGAAGATTGATTGATTTAAGTTGCTTCACTACTCCGAGGATATTTACTTCTAAGTTACTCATGTTGGCAGGTGTACTTGATGCGAATTCGGGAATATTTACTTCTTCTTCTTTGATGAAGGAATTTCGGAAGCTGTGTTTAGTAACTCTGCTTTGGTAGCATCGTCGTCGATAGTATTTCCGTTGCTGTCGCACAGAGAAGGTATCGACTGTGTCTTGCTGCTAGCATATTTTACGTACGACCAGAATCTGGTTGCATTTTGTTACCTTTTGCCGGACAAGTTGAATCCGGCGCTTTATTGTAGTACGTTTCTTTGCAATACTTCCCCTGACGCATTAGAAAACGCTCCTTTTGGCGTTCGGCGACACGTGTAGTTTCAGCACTGTGGTGCAGCGACACGCTTAGGAATGAATATACGCTAGTATGGAAATGAAGCGTTTCCAGGGAAATGGATTCGTCGTGCAGCTTTAATGTTCTAGCGTCCACGTTCCCCGGACCTTAATCCACTGCATTATTATTTTTGGAGTTACTTACAGGAACATGTTTATAGTATTGCTCCCACGAATGTACAAGACCTAATGGTTCGCGTGCATGCCGATTTGGAAATGGTGGAGACAGGTGTGTTGCATAGGCTCCAGCCAAGTAAGATCCAGCGAATGGTGAAGTGCTTGCAAAACTGAGGTGATCGCTTTGAACATTTCTGAAGTGAACGTTTCTCACGAGTATAACTATTGCACCTAGCTATTTAGAGCAGTCCACATACTGTGTTCTTTGTAACTTATTGGGTGCTGTTATGTTGTTGTTGTTCTGGTCTTCAGTACTCGTTTCATGCCTACTCTATCCTGTACAAGCTTCTTCATCTCTCAGTACCTACTGCAGCCTACATCCTTCTGAATCTGCTAAGTGTATTCATCTCTCGGTCTCCATATACACCTTTTAGCCTTCATGCTGCCCTCCAGTACTAAATTGGTGATCCCTTGATGCCTCAGAACATGTCCTACCAACCAGTCCCTTCTTCTGCTCAAGTTGTGCCACAAGTTCCTCTTCTCCCCAATTCTATTCAATACCTCCTCATTAGTTATGTGATCTACCCATCTAATCTTCAGCATTCTTCTGTAGCACCATATTTCGAAAGCTTCTATCCTCTTCTTATCTACGTTATTTATCGTCCTCGTTTCACTTCCATACATGGCTACACTCCATACAAATACTTTCAGAAACGACTTCCTGACACTTAAATCTATACTCGATGTTAACAAATTTCTCTTCTTCAGAAACGCTTTCCTTGGCACTGCCAGTCTACATTATATCCTCTCTACTTCGACCATCATCAGTTATTTTGCTCCCCAAATAGCAAAACTCCTTTACTACTTTAAGTGTCTCATTTCCTAATCTAATTCCCTCAGCATCACCAGACTTAATTCGACTACATTCCATTATGCTCGTTTTGCTTTTGTTGATGTTCACCTTATACCCTGCTTTCAAGACACTGTCCATTCTGTTCAACTGTTCTTCCAAATCCTTTGCTGTCTGTGACAGAATTACAATGTCATCGGCGAACCTCAAAGTTTTTATTTTTTCTCCCTGGATTTTAATACCTACTCGAAATTTTTCTTTTGTTTGCTTTACTGCTTGCTCAATATACAGATTCAGTAACATCGGGGAGAGGCTACAACCGTGTCTCACACCCTTCCCAACCACTGCTTCCCTTTCATGTCCCTCGACTCTTATAACTGCCATCTGGTTTCTGTACGAATTGTAAATAGCCTTTCGCTCCCTGTATTTTACCCCTGCCACCTTTAGAATTTGAAAGAGAATATTCTAGTCAACATTGTCAAAAGCTTTCTCTAAATCTACAAAAGCTAGAGACGTAGGTTTGCGTTTCCTTAATCTCTCTTCTAAGATAAGTCGTAGGGTCAGTATAGCCTCACGTGTTCCAGTATTTCTACGGAATCCAAACTGATCTTCCCCGAGGTTAGTTTCTACTAGTTTTTCCAGTTGTCTGTAAAGAATTCGTGTTAGTATTTTCCAGCTGTGACTTATTAAACTGATAGTTCGGTCTGTTCGCCTGTCTCATACATCTTGCTCACCAGCTGGTAGAGTTTTGACAGGACTGGCTCTCACAAGGTTCTCAGTAGTTCTAATGGAATGTTGTCTACTCCGGGGGCATGTTCTAAAACATATTAGGTATGTAATACAGTATGAGATGCAGTACTTACAAGTCACATTTTAAAAAAATCTAAGCCGGAAAGGCGACGTCATGAATAGTTGTAAATAAGATGGCGAGCCGCTAAGGGCTGCTCGTACTTTAGTGAACAAGGGTTGCAACAAGACTGAGGTGCCCACGTTAGAAAGTGTGGGCAGGTAAACACGGTGTTGATACGAGCGCCATCTAGGAGCCGCAGAAACAACTAGGCTACTGGACATTCAAAATTAGACACATGAAATCGTGATGAAGCTGATTCAGGCATAACGTAATCACTAATACAAATAATAGGATGAAGTTACATATTTATCTGCTTTAAATAGAGATACATTTTGTAATGTAAAAAAGTTGGTTATGACATACAAGAAAACAACAAAGATGTGACAGGAAAACAACATTTCGGTAAACTGCATGAGGAAATCTGAATCAAAGATCAAGCAATGGCCTTATACAGTCGAAAAAGTTTTTATATCGCAGCTGCAGCTGTTCGTTGAGAATGAGGCCATCATGACGAGACAGATGTTTGAAAATCTCTCTAAAATTCCTCTAAAACATTTAACCTACGCCCCCTCTTTTCGGTATGCAGAATATTGTTATCGCCTATGGCTTTAGGCACGGGTCCAGTAATTAAGAGATGATCGGCAAAGTATGAATTTAGGGAACTGGTGCCGTTCTTTCTCAAAAGATGTTCTTTATATCTGATGGTGAAAGTACGTCCTGTTTGCCCTATATAACAGGAGGAGCAGGTATCGCAGATGATCTTATGAACGCCAGAACTTTCTGTAGGGGAGCGAATGGATTTCAAATTATGAATGAAGTTTCTCTTCAGATTATTATTAGCAGAGAAGGCAACATTGCAGTTGTGTTTGTTGCGAAGCATGCGCTGAATCTGATAGGAAATGGGTCCCGCGAAAGGAATGGAAAAACGTTTTTTTTTTTTGGTTAGTTTCAGTGCACGAGGTGTTAAGCGTGGTAGTTCTTGCAGTTTTCTTTTTTTGGATATCGTCCACTATGTTAGGCGTATATCCATTATTGACTGCTGAAAGGTCTCTGTTGGATTCCTTTCGTGTTAATTTCTTAAATCTGTTGTCATTTACGGCATAAATTCGTCTTCTAAATTTACTGTAGTGTTTCTGACTATCTGGGAGGAGACTGAGTAGTGGAACGTGTTACTTTGACACATAAACAAGAACGGTCTGTCACACTACTACACTTTAAAACACAGTTTATATGTAATTCATGTCACACAGTCTCATACGGAACCTACATCAACTTTATTTTATATACTGTATATGATAAGATACTGTCATCCCCCTTCCCTTCTGTGTGAGAGGATGAATGGGCAAATGTATTTCTAGTTGCACGCTTGATGGTGGCAGACAAGCCTGTCTGCTAGAGAACAGTAGGACCAACGATGGAACAGGTAGCTACGCTTTCTAAAAGCAGAGAGGTTTCTATCCTTAGTATTGTCCTGTCCGTCCCTTGTCATATTGGTATAGGGAGCTGCCTCTCTGGTCTCTTCCGTCTGTATCTGTTAGCACGTTCGGTAGGGGCCCAGGTCAGCCTGTCTGCGGCGAGCGTCTGAAGTGGTAAGATCTCCGGCTAAGCGCGTGTCTGCTAAGTCCGTAGCACAATGGATTTCTCAAGTTCAGCCTAACTGAAAATTTAATCACCTTTACTTCAGGTTTAGATCTAAAATGTTATCTTAAATTGCAATGCAGTGTAATTCGACTGTGAAGTTCAGAATATCTTCAAGTAGTTGCTTTGACACTACTTTGTGAGTAGAGTGGAACCACGTGTTGATCAGAAACTCTAAGATCATCAATCTTAAATGCGAATGTGCGTGAGATTATAACGTCTCGTCTTGGCAATATTTTTCAATATAGCAACTTTTGTTTATGTTCAACCCACGTGGGGTGTACTTTGTGAGACCAGTACCACGTGCTTATACAATTGTTTGACCCATCAGGTTAATAGTAAGACGATAGTAACCAGTTCGAGGCTTTTCTTTTGTAAATTGCGTTTCGATGTAATTTATTTTAATTATCAAAATTATTGTGGACTTAGACTCTTTGTGGAAACCAAGCTGACCACGTGAAGCATGTGGTGTAATCATCAAAGCAGCCCTCAGCTATTCTTTTCGTGAAGATTTCACAGAGAGTTAGTATGAATTTAGTATACCAGTGTGTGGTAATCACATGACGGACAGGATTGCGCAACGAACGTAACTTCTTTGGGTGCAAATTGAATCGGTTGGTTGTGGTTAATTTCCTCTTGCATATGTTTCAACGTTCTTAGTGTGTTATTTTATGAATGCAGTGTTGTATGCAGTTTCCCAATCTTGGCTCCATATTTGATGTGTTCTGTAGGATTACAAACTCACATTTTCACAATCCTAAATAAGGCACAAGTTTAGTTATGAATCAAGTTTAATATGCTGAAATGTCAATGATCAATGTTAAAATAAATTTCTAAATATAAACTGATATATTTCTTTTTATTTAAATTCTCTTTATATATATATATATATATATATATATATATATATATATATATATATATATATATATATATATCACCGGTTGTCGTATGACTATTAAAAGATTATAATTAATATTAGTCTAGTTGGGAATTTGGAAAGCTAGAGTGGATACATGTTGAAACAGTTGCTCAGTAATGCAAGGTTAACTTCCCCACATAGCTCACACCTTTTAACCCGCTTTTGTTGTCTATCGCCACCGCTTACACCTCAAATTAATGCAACGACGTTACATTGCTATGGTTTTCAGTAAATTAATCTCCTGTATCTAGTATTATTTTCTATTGGCTTTATTTGTGCCAGAGACGTCTGTACGAAATTCATGTTATGTGTTAACGTTTGCGTAACAGACACCATTACACAAGATACGGCATTTTGGAGGTGCGAATTCGTTACAATTTGATGCCGCGTGCCACTGGGCTTATGGCGACATCTACGTCACTGCTATCCGTTCCTGGCCACAGCTTCGATTTTGTAATCGCATTTCTATCAAACCTATTGACGCGACTAGGTTTTACTACTCTTTTTCTCCCGAATTAGGGGAATCGCGTGCCTCCAAGTGCGCGTCATGTCTTCTGCCCTCTGTACCTCGGGACGCAGCCTGTCTCACGGCGCGCTATTTGTCCAAGCCGCGCTCATGCAACAAACCTGTTTGACATTGCGAGCATTTGTCCACTCTCAACGAACTGTACATATAATTTACACCTTTCCAAAACTTTTTCCAGCTGACACCCTCCACCGAACGATGAAAAGAAAAAAAGCTAACGGCTTGCTATATTTTCGCTTTTCATGTAGTAAAACTTCAGTATCAGGCATAACGTTTTAATTCATTACGTCTCTACCACAAACTTCATTCGCAACACGTTTCGCGGTAGCGCCTTCCAACAACCTTAATCACAGTTTCAAACCGTTTCCCCAATTATTCCCGATTTACTTGCGCAAAGTCAAATATTTAACACATTAATTCATCTGCAAAGTAATTAGAAGTTTGAAAGCGTTTTATGCGTGGGACATCGATTCTTTAAAGAATCCCGGGTTTACTGGTATAAAATAAAGACGAAGAGGTTTTCTTTAAACAAAACTGGAGCTATGAGTATTCGTGCCGTCAGCAGGCAAAAAAAGCAACAGCGTGTGCTCCATTCAGTCTGGTGGCGGCGTATGGTACGGCCGAATTAACTGAACAATGGCTTTATCAGCCCTTTTGTGCCGTAATGCGCCGGTAATGAGTTACCGACAAAGAAGGCTCCGGATGAACAGAAAAGCTAACAACAGCCGCATTCTCCCCGAGATAATTCACATCGCGAGGAAAATATTTTGAGAGGTCAGAAATCGCAAATGCACACGGCAAGTAAAACACGTGTGGTATTCGTGACAATTATAGTCCGTGACTGTAACACCCAAGGAGTAGTCTCACTGATGTAAGAAGAGTGAATATCCAGGGCATAGACAGACGTATTCTGTTGTATTGTATACTACTGACCATTAAAATTGTCACACCACCAAGATGACGTGCTACAGACGCGAAATTTTACCGACAGCAAGAATATGCTGTGATATGCAAATGATTAGCATTTTAGAGCATACACACAAGGCTGTCGCCGGTGGCGACACCTACAACGTGCTGACATGAGGAAAGTTTCCAAGCGATTTCTCGTACACAAACAGCAGTTGACCGGCGTTGCCTGGTGAAACGTTGTTGTCATGCGTCTTGTAAGGAGGAGAAATGCGTACCATCACGTTTCCGACTTTGATAAAAGTCTGATTGTAGCCTATCGCGATTGCGGTTTACCGTATCGCGACATTGCTGTTCGCGTTGGTCGAGATCCAATGACTGTTAGCAGAATATGGAATCGGTGGGTTCAGAAGGGTAATACGGAACGCCGCGCTGAATCCCAGCGGCCTCGTATCACTAGCAGTCAAGATGACAGGCATCTTATCTGCACGGCTATAACGGATCGTGCAGCCACGTCTCGATCCCTGAGTCAACAGATGGGGACGTTTGCAAGACAACAACCATCTGCACGAACAGTTCGACGACGTTTGCAACAGCACGGACTATCAGCTCGGAGACCGTGGCTGCGGTTACCCTTGACGCTGCATCACAGACAGGATCGCCTGTGATGGTGTACTCGACGACGAACCTGGGTACACGAATGGCAAGCGTCATTTTTTCGGACGAATCCAGATTCTGTTTACAGCATCACGATGATCGCGTACGTGTTTGGCGACATCGCGGTGAACGCACATTGGAAGCGTGTATTCGTCATCGCCATACTGGCGTATCACCCGGCGTGATGGTATGGGGTGCAATTGGTTACACGTCTCCGTCACCTCTTGTTCGCATTGACGGCAATCTGAACAGTGGACGTTACATTTCAGATGTGTTACGAACCGTGGCTTTAAATTCATTCGATCCCTGCGAAACCCTACATTTCAGCAGAATAATGCACGACCGCATGTTGCAGGTCTTGTACGGGCCTTTCTGGATACAGAAAATGTTTGACTGCTGCCCTGGCCAACACATTCTACAGATCTCTGACCAACTGAAAACATCTGGTCAATGGTGGCCGAGCAACTGGATCGTCACAATACGCCAGTCACTACTCTTGATGAACTGTGGTATCGTGTTGAAGCTGCATGGGCAGCTGTATCTGTACACGCCATCCGAGCTCTGTTTGACTCAATGCCCATTCGTATGAAGGCCGTTATTACGGTCAGAGGTGGTTGTTCTAGGTACTGATTTCTCAGTATCTGTGCACCCAAATTGCGTGAAAATGTAATCACATGTCAGTTGTAGTATAATATATTAGTCGAATGAACACCCGTTTATCATCTGCATTTCGTCTTGGTGTAGCAATTTTAATGGCCAGTAGTGTACAACAGCCAAGAGGGAATAATAAGAATGGTCGACGAAGAACGAAGTGCTCGTATTAAAAAGGGCGTAAGACAAGGATGCAACATTTCGCCCCTATTGTTCAATCTGTACACCGAGGAAGCAATAATGGAAATAAAAGAAAGGTTCAGGAGTACAATTAAGTGCAAGGTAACAAAACGAATGTTGCGTAGGGATGTCCTGACACTTTTGTCAGACAGTGTACTTTTACTAGCAGCAAAAACGTATGTTATACAAGGGCAAGATAACAAAGGGAATGTGGTGAACAAGCAAATTTCCCTTATACTAAATTCAAATAGAACACCTCGCAATATCTCATTAACGAGACTGCTGACTAGCGTAAAACGAATAAAGTTGGAGGTATGGTTCAAAATACGCCTTCAGTCACAACTTTTCCTATTTCATTAACCACACAATCCATTTCGCACCCTGTGGGTCCATCATCAGGTGTAAAATTGTTCAAATGGCTCTGAGCACTACGGGACTTAACATCTCAGGTCATCAGTCCCCTAGAACTTAGAACTACTTAAACCTAAGTAAGCTAAGGACATCACACACATCCATGCCCGAGGCAGGATTCGAACCTGCGACCGTAGCAGTCACGCCGTTGCAAACTGAAGCTCCACTCCGGCCAGCATTATCAGGTGTAATTTGTCTTAATACTTGCTTTATTTTTTTTCTTCAATGAGGTGAAATGCATATTCCATATAACCCTAGTAAATTGTTCTTAACGTTTTAGCACCAGCATACATTCTTTTCTCCATCGTTTTCGTACGTATGACCATTCACGAGGCACATTTGCAAACACATGTTTAGAGACATGTGCTTGTATTAAAACAAATTACATCTGATGATGGCCACACAGGATCCGAAATGCATCGTGTATTTAATAAAACACGAGGAGTTGTCACTGAAGTCCTTTCTTAATTTATTTACTGAATACAGTCATGTCTGAAGCTACGAGATGTGGGTAAAATCAAAACGAATAATGTTGTCCTCGAATAATTTTTCCTCGGCCTCAAGAACCCCAAAGTACGCAACTACTGATACTAAGAAAAAAAGTATTAGGGTCCTGATTTGGAGAACATGGGGTATACGAATAGAATAAATAGGCTTTCAGAGAAATCGAACTCCCTTCCAATTACTGGAAGTCCGCTAACCATTCTTTTAAAAGTCTCGTGCAATTTAGCAAATTGATGTGTCATGTGCCTGAGTGTGTGTCACTTGGAATTCGGTGTAAGGGTGTGTGGGGTTAGAGAGGCGAATGCACACATGATTCACGTGAGCTGCCCACTGAAAAATTCGACTCAATACTGCGGCGATCGTAGCAAATATTTACACTACTGGCTATTAAAATTGCCACACCAAAATGAAAGGCAGATGATAAACGTGAATTCATTGGACGAATATGTTACACTACAACTGACATGTGATTACATTTTCACGCAATTTGAGTGCATAGATCCTGAGAAATCAGTACCCAGAACAACCACCTCTGGCCGTAATAACGGCCTGTTACGCCTGGGCATTGAGTCAAACAGAGCTCGGATGGCGTGTACAGGTACAGCTGGCAATGCAGCTTCAACACGATACCACAGTTCATCAAGAGTAGTGACTGGCGTATTGTGACGAGCCAGTTGCTCGGCCACCATTGACCAGACGTTTTCAAATGGTGAGAGATCTGGAGAATGTGTTGGCCAGGGCAGCAGTCGAACATTGTCTGCATCCAAAAAGGCCCGTACAGGACCTGCAACATGCGGTCGTGGATTATCCTGCTGAAATGTGGCGTTCGCAGGGATCGAATGAAGCGTGAAGGGTAAAGCCACGCGTCGAAGCACATCTCAAATGTAAAATCCACTGTTCAAAGTGCCATCAATTAGAACAAGAGGTGACAGACGGGTAACCGACGGCACCCCATACCATCACGCCCGGGTGATATGCCAGAATGGCGATGACGAATACACGCTTCCAATGTGCGTTCACCGCGAAGTCGCATGGATGCAACCGTCATCCGAAAAAATGACGTTTTGCCATTCGTGCACCCATGTTCGTCGTCGAGTACACCATCGCCGGCGATCCTGTCTGTGATGCAGCGTCAAGGGTAACCGCAGCCACGGTCTCCGAGCTGATAGTCCGTGCTGCTGCAAACGTCGTCGAATTGTTCGTGCAGATGGTTGTTGCCTTGCAAACGTCCCCATCTGTTTACTCAGGGATCGAGACGTGGCTGCACGATCCGTTACAGCCGTGCAGATAAGATGCCCGTCATCTCGACTGCTAGTGATACGAGGCCGCTGGGATCCAGCACGGCGTTCCGTATTACCCTCCTGAACCCACCAATTCCATATTTCTGCTAACAGTCATTGGATCTCAACCAACGCGAGCAGCAATGTCGCGATAAGATAAACCGCAATCGCGATAGGCTGCAATCCGACCTTTATCAACGTCGGAAACGTGATGCTACGCATTTCTCCTCCTTACACGAGGCATCACAACAACGTTTCACCAGGCAACGCCGGTCAACTGCTGTTTGTGTATGAGAAATCGGTTGGAAACTTTCCTCATTTCAGCACGTGCTAGGTGTCGACACCGGCGCCAACCTTGAGTGAATGCTGTGAAAAGCTAATCATTTGCACATGACATCATCTTCTTGCTGTTGGTTAAATTTCGCGTCTGTAGCACGTCATCTTCGTGGTGTAACAATTTTAATAGCCAGTAATGTAGTTCTAAGTTGTAGCGGACTGATGACTCCAGATGTTAAATCCGATAGTTCTCAGAGACATTTGAACGGTTCTGAATGTAGATACAAATCGAATCAGAATATAAGGCGAAATTCGTGATTCCATTTTCTGTGATTGCCGCCAGAGGGCACGGAATTGTCTCCATTTGTGCTACAGTGGCAGGGGCCCAGTTGTGTAGTGCCGCTTCAAAGCACAATGCGGAATTTGTGTAGCCACAAATGTGGTGACGTCATCAGGTAACGTCAGCGTCCCGTTGCACGCAGGTCTTCAGTTTAGCTGTGAGGCTACAGCGGAACTCCCGAGAAACACGCCAAGGCTGTCTATAACTGAAACATTAAGTACTCAAGTTTACAGGGACGCCCGCTATTTGTGATGCGGAACATCTATTCGCTCGTCTGTCGAACTTCCCCGTGTGACACAGTACGATCAGATTAGGTTCGCTAATAACTACGAGGCTAATAATACACACACCGTGCGCCGGCTAACAACGTATAGATCACCTGTGTGCGTGTTAGCGGCGCAGTATTTGTTTTGCCTCTGACGCTATCGTACGGGTGTAGCTGCATGCAACTCAGTACTACGAGGTAGCTCTGTGTACAGTTATAAACTCGTATAGCTTGGAAACGTGTTTGGCTAGGTCATCGATTCGGACGTCATTCTGAAGAGCTTGCGCAGCACTGCTACGACACAAAGTAAGAAAATAAAAATAGTTGTCGGAATGTTAGTCTGGTGTCGCTGTCGTTTTTGTTTGTTGTCCTCGTCTTCCGACAAAAGACTGGTTCGATGCATGTCTCCATGCAAACTCTACCCTGTGCAAACCTCTTCATCTACTGCAACCTACATCCTTCTGAATCTGCATACAGTATTCATCTCTTGGTCTTCCTCTACTGTTTTTATCCCCCACGCTTCCCTCCAGCGCTAAACTGGTGATCCCTTGATGCCTCAGAACATGTCCTACCAATCGATCCCTTCTTCTAGTGAAGTTGTGCCACAAACTACTCTTCTCCCCCATTCTATTCAGTACCTCCTCATTAGTTATGTGACCTACCCATCAAATCTTCAGCATTCTTCTGTAGCACCACATTTCGAAAGCTTCTATTCTCTTCTTGTCTAAACTATTTATCGTCTATGTTTCACTTGCATACATGGCTACACTCCATACAAATACTTTCAGAAAAGACTCCAGACACTGAAATCTATACTCGATGCTAACAAATTTCTCTTCTTCAGAAATGCTTTCCTTGCCACTGTCAGTCTACATTTTATATTCCCTCAGTCACTTTACTCCGCAAATGACAGAACTCATTTATTACTTCAAGTGTATCATTTCCTAATCTAATTCCCTCAGCATCACCTGATTTAACTCGATTGCATTCCATTATCCTCGTTTGTTGATGTTCATCGTATATCTTCCTATCAGGACACTGTCCATTCCGTTTAACTGCTCTTCCAAGTCCTTTGCCTTCTCTGACTGAATGACAGTGTCATTGGGAAATCTCAAGGTTTTTATTTCTTCTCCCTGGACTTTAATTCCTACTTCAGATTTTCCTTTTGTTTCACTTACTACTTTCACAGTATACAGATTGAATATCATCGGGGATAATCTACATCTACATGGATAATCTGCAAATCACATTTAAGTGCCTGGCAAAGGGCTCATCGAACCATTTTCACAATTCTTTATTATTCCATTCTCGTATAGTGCGCGGAAATAACGAACACCAATATGTTTCCGTGCGAGCTCTGATTTCAGTTATTTTATCGTGGTGATTGCTTCACCCTATGTAGGTCGGTGACAACAAAATATTTTCGCATTCGGAGGAGAAAGTTGGTGATTGGAATTTAGTGAGAACATTCCATCGCAACGAAACACTCCTTTTTTTAAAATAATGTCCAGCGGAAATCCTGTATCACTTTTTTGACACTCTCTCCTATATTTCGCGATAATACAAAACGTGCTGCCCTTCTTTGAACTTTTTCGATGTATTCCGTCAGTCCTATCTGGTAACGATCCCACACCGGGCAGCAGTATTCTAAAAGAGGACGGACAAGCGCAGTGTAGGCAGTCTCCTTAATAGATCTGTTACATTTTCCAAGTGTCCTGCCAATAATACGCTGTCTTTGGTTAGCCTTCCCAACAACATTTTGTATGTGTTTCTTCCAATTTAAGTTGTGCATAATTGTAAGACCTGGGTATTTACTTGAGTTAATGGCTTTTGGATTAGTCTAATTTATAGAGTTTAGAATTTGAAAGAGATTATTAAATTTAAAACGGCAAAATAATGAAAAGATGTCGTCTCATATTCTCTAACAACTCGTGAACATGTTCGGAATTGCAGGAAACGCTAATCGGATGAAAGCTCACTGCGAAAGTAAGGCGGAAAGTCTGATATGTTCAGTGCCGAACGAATAAGAGAGGTACGGGGCGGTCGAAAACGAAATGAAAAAGCGGAGTAAAGTAATTACGTAGCTGGCCCATCCGGCATACAACGGCCGGCGATGGTACGTTTTATCTCCTCTGCAACCTTTATACTACTCTTTGTAGCCACTGTACTACAGAGATTAATACGAAAAACCTGTTCCGATTTTAAGTAGACGTTTTCATGAATAAGCTACAGCTCGCACCCGAACTGTGTTCACAGAACTTTTTTTTTTAAATGCAGACGAAACGGCACACTCTCCAATGATACAATGCGTAACCGTACCTCAATCACACTCAACGTTAGTAACCACTCTCATATCCAAAATACAACTCTTTGGCACTTTGAAACCGAGCATCAGTCACTGGTAACATTTCGCAGCCCAGATCACGCCTTCAGTCAACCTGCACCGCTCACAGAATCGCGAGCACTGCAACAGATCAGTTCGGCCACCCTTTCCACAACAAGAACTTCACATCTGAAACATGAGGTATGTTCGGATTCATAGTAGCGCCACTATGAGGACGCAAATTAGATTTCCAATAATAAGAGCTATGAGCGTTAGTTACCTTTGAGATTGGACATAGCGAGTTCATACACTCCTGGAAATGGAAAAAAGAACACATTGACCCCGGTGTGTCAGACCCACCATACTTCCTCCGGACACTGCGAGAGGGCTGTACAAGCAATGATCACACGCACGGCACAGCGGACACACCAGGAACCGCGGTGTTGACCGTCGAATGGCGCTAGCTGCGCAGCATTTGTGCACCGCCGCCGTCAGTGTCAGCCAGTTTGCCGTGGCATACGGAGCTCCATCGCAGTCTTTAACACTGGTAGCATGCCGCGACAGCGTGGACGTGAACCGTATGTGCAGTCGACGGACTTTGAGCGAGGGCGTATAGTGGGCATGCGGGAGGCCGGGTGGACGTACCGCCGAATTGCTCAACACGTGGGGCGTGAGGTCTCCACAGTACATCGATGTTGTCGCCAGTGGTCGGCGGAAGGTGCACGTGCCCGTCGACCTGGGACCGGACCGCAGCGACGCACGGATGCACGCCAAGACCGTAGGATCCTACGCAGTGCCGTAGGGGACCGCACCGCCACTTCCCAGCAAATTAGGGACACTGTTGCTCCTGGGGTATCGGCGAGGACCATTTGCAACCGTCTCCATGAAGCTGGGCTACGGTCCCGCACACCGTTAGGCCGTCTTCCGCTCACGCCCCAACATCGTGCAGCCCGCCTCCAGTGGTGTCGCGACAGGCGTGAATGGAGGGACGAAGGGAGACGTGTCGTCTTCAGCGATGAGAGTCGCTTCTGCCTAGGTGCCAATGATGGTCGTATGCGTGTTTGGCGCCGTGCAGGTGAGCGCCACAATCAGGACTGCATACGACCGAGGCACACAGGGCCAACACCCGGCATCACGGTGTGGGGAGCGATCTACTACACTGGCCGTACACCTCTGGTGATCGTCGAGGGGACACTGAATAGTGCACGGTACATCCAAACCGTCATCGAACCCATCGTTCTACCATTCCTAGACCGGCAAGGGAACTTGCTGTTCCAACAGGACAATGCACGTCCGCATGTATCCCGTGCCACCCAACGTGCTCTAGAAGGTGTAAGTCAACCACCCTGGCCAGCAAGATCTCCGGATCTGTCCCCCATTGAGCATGTTTGGGACTGGATGAAGCGTCGTCTCACGCGGTCTGCACGTCCAGCACGAACGCTGGACCAACTGAGGCGCCAGGTGGAAATGGCATGGCAAGCCGTTCCACAGGGCTACATCCAGTATCTCTACGATCGTCTCCATGGGAGAATTGCAGCCTGCATTGCTGCGAAAGGTGGATATACACTGTACTAGTGCCGACATTGTGCATGCTCTGTTGCCTGTGTCTATGTGCCTGTGGTTCTGTCAGTGTGATCATGTGATGTATCTGAGCCCAGGAATGTGTCAATAAAGTTTCCCCTTCCTGGGACAATGAATTCACGGTGTTCTTATTTCAATTTCCAGGAGTGTATTAATCAAGAATGCCTTTGAGGCGACAAAGACGCCGTTATCAACACCTCGCTGAGTTTGAACGGGCTCGAAGCCTGCCCGGCTAGCCGCACGATCTAAGGCGCTGCTTCCCGAGCGGGAAGGCGTGTCGGTCCCCGGCACGAATCCGCCCGGCGGATTATTGTAGAGGTCCGGAGTGCCGGCCAGCCTGTGGATGGTTTTTAGGTGGTTTTCTATCTACCTCACCGAATGCGGGCTGGTTCCCCTTATTCCGCCTGAGGTACAATATGCGCCATAATTACCATGCAAACACTCGTCTGGTAAGAGATTTCCCAGTGAGGGTAAGGGGAGGGGCGGTCACTAGGAGCTGAACCGCATAATAACCCTGGGTTCGGTGTGTGAGGCGGCAGTGGGGTGGGTAGACTGCTGTGGGGTTGTGAACCACTGAGGGCTACTGCGGGACGAAGCCTCTCTGTCGTTTCTACGTCGCCGGTTTAATACGCAATACACAATAGGACTACAAGAAGCTGGATATTCCTTCTGAGGTACTGCAGAAAGTCTTCACAGCAATGTATCCACTGTACATCATTGCTGGGAGCGGTGGTCACGAGGACGTATGGTCGCAAGAAGACACGGCTCTGGACGGTCAGGTGGCTCCACTGTGAGGGGAAACCATCGTGTTTGGCGTATGGCTCTGGCGCATCACACTGCATCTGCAGCAACAACCTGAGCACAAGTTGGCAGCACTGAACGTCTGCGAGCCAGACGCCCTGTAGCGTGCATTCCATTAACGACTTCACTGGTGTCAACAGAAAGCTCATGGGAAGGCAGGTTGGACGCCTGTCATGTTTTCTGATGAAAGTTGGTACTGCCTCAGTTTCAGCATTCGCCGCGTGTTGGTTAGAACGAGGTCAATGTAGGGCCTGCAACAAACATGTCTGTGTATAGACACACTCGACCCACACCTGCAGTTTTGAACTAGGGTGGGATTGCGTATTACAGAAGGGGCACTCTCGTTATTCCATGCGACCCTGCGTGCAAATTTGTTTGTCAATCTGGTGATTCTACCTCTTGCACTGCACTCATGAACAGCATTATAGAGGGTGTTTCCCAACAGGATAACGCTCTCCCACATACCGCTGTTGTAACCGAACATGTTTTACAGGGCGTCGACAAGTTGCCTTGGCCTGCTCTTTGGTGATACTATCCACTGCGCTGCCACTCATGTAAAGCATTACAGGGGGTGTTTTCCAACAGGATAACGCTCGCCCACATACCACTGCTGTAACCGAACATGTTCCACAGGGTTTCGACAAGATTCCTTGGCCTGCTCTTTGGTGATACTATCCACTGCGCTGCCACTCATGTAAAGCATTACAGGGGGTGTTTTCCAACAGGATAACGCTCGCCCACAAACCACTGTTGTAACCCAACATGTTCTACAGGGTGTCGACAAGTTGCCTTGGCCTGCTCTTTGGTGGTACTACCCACTGCGCTGCCACTCATGTAAAGCATTACAGGGGGTGTTTTCCAACAGGATAACGCTCGCCCACATACCGCTGTTGTAACCGAACATTTTGTACAGGGTGTCGACAAGTTGCCTTGGCCTGCTTTTTGGTGATACTACCCACTGTGCTTTCACTCATGTAAAGCATTACAGGGGGTGTTTTCCAACAGGATGATGCTCGCCCACATACCACTGTTGTAACCCAACATGTTCTACAGGTTGTCGACAATTTGCCTTGGCCTGCTCTTTGGTGATACTACCCACTGCGCTGCCACTCATGTAAAGCATTACAGGGGGTGTTTTCCAAAAGGATAACGCTCGCCCACATACCGCTGTTGTAACCGAACATGTTCTACAGGGTGTCGATAAGTTGCCTTGGCCTGCTCTTTGGTGATACTACCCACTGCGCTGCCACACATGTAAAGCATTACAGAGGGTGTTTTCCAACAGGATAACGCTCGCCCACATACCACTGCTGTAACCGAACATGTTCCACAGGGTTTCGACAAGATTCCTTGGCCTGCTCTTTGGTGATACTATCCACTGCGCTGCCACTCATGTAAAGCATTACAGGGGGTGTTTTCCAACAGGATAACGCTCGCCCACATACCACTGTTGTAACCCAACATGTTCTACAGCGTGTCGACAAGTTGCCTTGGCCTGCTCTTTGGTGGTACTACCCACTGCGCTGCCACTCATGTAAAGCATTACAGGGGGTGTTTTCCAACAGGATAACGCTCGCCCACATACCGCTGTTGTAACCGCACATTTTGTACAGGGTGTCGACAAGTTGCCTTGGCCTGCTCTTTGGTGATACTACCCACTGTGCTTCCACTCATGTAAAGCATTACAGGGGGTGTTTTCCAACAGGATGATGCTCGCCCACATACCACTGTTGTAACCCAACATGTTCTACAGGTTGTCGACAAGTAGCCTTGGCCTGCTCTTTGGTGATACTACCCACTGCGCTGCCACTCATGTAAAGCATTACAGGGGGTGTTTTCCAACAGGATAACGCTCGCCCACATACCACTGCTGTAACCGAACATGTTCCACAGGGTTTCGACAAGATTCCTTGGCCTGCTCTTTGGTGATACTATCCACTGTGCTGCCACTCATGTAAAGCATTACAGGGGGTGTTTTCCAACAGGATAACGCTCGCCCACATACCGCTGTTGTAACCGAACATTTTGTACAGGGTGTCGACAAGTTGCCTTGGCCTGCTCTTTGGTGATACTACCCACTGTGCTTCCACTCATGTAAAGCATTACAGGGGGTGTTTTCCAACAGGATGATGCTCGCCCACATACCACTGTTGTAACCCAACATGTTCTACAGGTTGTCGACAATTTGCCTTGGCCTGCTCTTTGGTGATACTACCCACTGCGCTGCCACTCATGTAAAGCATTACAGGGGGTGTTTTCCAACAGGATAACGCTCGCCCACATACCGCTGTTGTAACCGAACATGTTCTACAGGGTGTCGATAAGTTGCCTTGGCCTGCTCTTTGGTGATACTACCCACTGCGCTGCCACTCATGTAAAGCATTACAGGGGGTGTTTTCCAACAGGATAACGCTCGCCCACATACCACTGCTGTAACCGAACATGTTCCACAGGGTTTCGACAAGATTCCTTGGCCTGCTCTTTGGTGATACTATCCACTGCGCTGCCACTCATGTAAAGCATTACAGGGGGTGTTTTCCAACAGGATAACGCTCGCCCACATACCACTGTTGTAACCCAACATGTTCTACAGGGTGTCGACAAGTTGCCTTGGCCTGCTCTTTGGTGGTACTACCCACTGCGCTGCCACTCATGTAAAGCATTACAGGGGGTGTTTTCCAACAGGATAACGCTAGCCCACATACCACTGCTGTAACCGAACATGTTCCACAGGGTTTCGACAAGATTCCTTGGCCTGCTCTTTGGTGATACTATTTACTGCGCTGCCACTCATGTAAAGCATTACAGGGGGTGTTTTCCAACAGGATAACGCTCGCCCACAAACCACTGTTGTAACCCAACATGTTCTACAGGGTGTCGACAAGTTGCCTTGGCCTGCTCTTTGGTGGTACTACCCATTGCGCTGCCACTCATGTAAAGCATTACAGGGGGTGTTTTCCAACAGGATAACGCTCGCCCACATACCACTGTTGTAACCGAACATTTTCTACAGGGTGTCGACAAGTTGCCTTGGCCTGCTCTTTGGTGATACTACCCACTGTGCTTCCACTCATGTAAAGCATTACAGGGGGTGTTTTCCAACAGGATGACGCTCGCCCACATACCACTGTTGTAACCCAACATGTTCTACAGGTTGTCGACAAGTTGCCTTGGCCTGCTCTTTGGTGATACTACCCACTGCGCTGCCACTCATGTAAAGCATTACAGGGGGTGTTTTGCAACAGGATAGCTCTCGCCCACATACCGCTGTTGTAACCGAACATGTTCTACAGGGTGTCGACAAGTTGCCTTGGTCTGCTCTTTGGTGATACTACCCACTGCGCTGCCACTCATGTAAAGCATTACAGGGGGTGTTTTCCAACAGGATGACGCTCGCCCACATACCACTGTTGTAACCCAACATGCTCTACAGCGTGCCAGCATGTTACCTTGGCCTGCTCGATCACCAGCTCTGCCTTCAATCGATCACATATGTGACATCATCGGACGACAACTCCGTCATCCACAAGCAGCATTAACCATCCCTGTATGGACCAATTAAGTGCCACAATTATGGAACTCCATCCCATATTACTGAATACCGGCACCTGTACCAACCAATAAGCCATACCACATGGTAACAGGTACACTGATGCGTCAGCAATGCTGTCCCAGTTCTTACGCCAAATTTTTCATTTGTTCGTTTCTGTCGCCATTGTTATTAAAATAGCACTCACCGCATTTCAGCTATTTTATAATAACGCAATGTTTCAAAGCAATGGCACTTTTGCGAATAAGAATCACCAGTTTAAAAAAAAATAGCTCCTCGTATGGCGGCTTTTTAATTGGATTATTGGTAAAAAATAAGAAAGACCTGTTTCAACGATACAAACAAAACCGAAAAATGCCGGTTATTCAGAATTAAAATACCGATATTGGTTTAAACCGGTCAGTTTCTCTCATCGCTAATGCCACCATAGGGAGAGCTACTGCTTGGGATAACTTCCTCGGTCCATAAAATAGTTCGCAGATTAATATTATTCTGCCATTCGTAGATGTATACAGACAGGCTCACTCTGCCACTTACCACAGATGATCTGTTTCTAGTACTTATGCAGCAGTTGCTGGCCAGTTATCAACGAGCTGCTACCAGCAATCATCGAGAAGCCATTGCGAGTGTCGAAGAGTGTATCTTTATTCGAGTCTCAGCTAAATACTGTCTCCTACAGCATTCCAGACTGTAACTTCTATTCGGTCAGGCAATCATTGTCATCGCGTTATGTCAGACCAATGTTCTAACATTTACCACAGTGCCACGGCACCAGTTCACCATCGAAAACTGAGTATAAATTGTGCAGAGTATCTTACTAAATAACTGTTAATTGTTCAAATCTGTATTGCCAATGGTATTATATTCGATCTGTGATGAGACTGGTGACAAGCTGTCAAGCACACCACCTCAATACAGTCGCTAGCTTTCAGTGTTAGGGGGTTCGGTTCGAGATACCGCTGACTGGACCGGCCGCTGTGGCCGAGCGTTTCTAGGCGCTTCAGTCTGGAACCGCGCGACCGCTACAGTCGCAGGTCCGAATCCTGCCTCGGTCATGGGTCTGTGTGATGTCCTCAGGTTAGTTAGGTTTAAGTAGTTTTAAGTTCTAGGGGACCGATGACCTCAGAAGTTGAGTCCCATAGTGCTCAGAACCATTTGAACCATCAGGTGGGACTGACAGATGACATCAAATAAGTACAAAGAAGGGCAGCTCGTTTTGTAATATCGTGAACTAGGGGAGACAGTGTCACAGGCATGATACCTGAACTGGTGTGGTAATCATTAAAACAAATGCGTGTTTCGTTGCGACGGGATCTTCTAATGAAATTTCAATTCTCCTCTGATTGCGAAAATATTCTCTAGGCACCCACATCATGACGATAAAGTAAGAGCAATCAGGGCTCACACAGTAAAATTTAATTGCTCGTTTTCTTGATTGCCGTTCAAGAGTGGAACAGTAGAGAGACAGCTTGAATGTGGTTCATTGAACCCTCTGACAGGCACTTTCTTGTGAATAGCAGAGTACCGACATAGATGTATATGTAGCTGCAGTGACGCCTATCGGCCGAGGATGACACGGCGGTCGGTTTGATATGTTGGGTCTTTCGAGGGCTGTTTTGAGAGTTAGTTATATTTTTCGAGGGCTCACACACCAAAAATATAAAACAAAGACGATTTTTATTTTAAAATTCTGTCATGCTGGCCCACCGGCTGTAGCCGTCGGCTTTGTTTGCAAAGTAGCTTTTCAGTCAGATTTTAGAGTATTAAAGTAGGAGGGAGGATGTGATGCAGAGCACTGCAACTTTATACTGAATCGGAGTGTGTTGTGAGAAATGCCTACCCTCGAATGTTTGATAACGCGCAAAGCATTGTACGAGAGAGTCTGGAGGGTGAGTGAGAAGTTGGGGCAGTAAAGTGAAGTGTTGAAATAGGAACTAATCTAGAAAGTAAACACAGTGAGGGGTCCTTCGCTTACCGGGGTAGCAGCAGCGACGCTGTCTGCGGCTCGGTGGGCTGATGTGGGGAGAGGGAGAGGAGGGGAACGGGGGGGGGGGAGGGAGTGGTGTGAGGGAGTGATGGAATTAACGGCACAGCCGCCGGCCCCCATTGTTCTGCTCCGCATTGTTTTCGTCCCGGCCGGGCGGCGGTGCAATGGGGCAGCCCCATTCGACTCATTTCCGTGGCGCGCGATAGTCAAAACACAGCGAGGCAGAGAGAGAGAGAGAGAGAGAGAGAGAGAGAGAGAGAGAGAGAGAGAGAGAGAGTGGAAAAACCGCATGGGATTACGTCAATAGCGCGTTATAATTGGGCCAGCGTGGACTGATACTGAACTTCATTCATCGCATTCATGCTTTAATGGTGTCAGTTTGCCGATACACGCAGCGGTGGCATGTGTGTTCGCACTGCTATTGCAAAACTCCTGTAGGCAGGTTGGGTAGAGTGTGAGGGAGGGTGGGCATTCGAGGCTGTAACGGTCAGCCATCCACGGCCCACATTTTAAATCTATTCAAAATAAAAGCCGCAGAGCAGATTTATGAAGTTACGAAGAGGTAACGGCATATATGAAGAAAATATTAAGCAGACGTGGGAAGAACAGAGTTGCCGACAGGTGTGAATATTAAGGAACGATCAGTGTAATAACTTATGTTTTAAAAATACTGATATGGATTTGTAGAAGAGTCGAAAAGTGGTAGGGGCTGATGAGAGAAAGAAGATCAATTTGAGTTCTGGAGAAAAATGTGAGGCAATACCAACCCAACGCCTTTACTTAAAAGATGGACTGAGAAAAGGCAGACACATGTTCATAGCATTTGCAGATTTACAGAAAGTATTCAGCAATGTTTAGTGGAACACACACTCTTCTTGAAAGCAGACTTTTGAGAACCGAGGATGTAGTAAAACTAAAAGGTTTATAATTTTGAAAAGTTAACAGTCACAAGTACAGTTTAAAAAACTACTTGTGGGCTGACTTTACGATAGTCATGGCATAGTGATACGCAAATGTAGTTGTAGTATCGCACAGAAGGTATAAAAGATGGAACTGTCATTTCTACTCAGGTCATTCATGCGAGAAGGTTTCTCACGTGATATTCGGCGCAAGACGGGAATTAACAGATTTCTATCACGGAATCATAGTTGGAGCTTTCCCTTCAGGAAATCTCTAGGAAATTCAATATTGTGAGATGCACAGTGTCAAGAGTGTGTCGAGAATACTAAATAAAATTAAATCTCTCCACGAGCAATGCGGTGGCCGACAGCCTTCACTTAACGATCGAGAGCAGCGGCGTTTGAATAGTTGTCGGTGCTAACAGACAAGCTGCGTGAACTAACCGCAGCATGTTATTCTCAATGGAGAGAAGTCTTCCAAAGTAAGAGTGATTTCAGGTGTGCCGCAGGGGAGTGTCATAGGACCGTTGCTATTCACAATATACATAAATGACCTGGTGTATGACATCGGAAGTTCACTGAGGCTTTTTGCAGATAATGCTGTGGTGTATCGAGAGGTTGTAACAATGGAAAATTGTACTGAAATGCAGGAGGATCTGCAGCGAATTGACGCATGGTGCATTGAATGGCAACTGAATCTCAATGTAGACAAGTGTAATGTGCTGCGAATACATAGAAAGAAAGATCCCAAATCATTTAGCTACAATATAGCAGGTCAGCAACTGGAAGCAGTTAATTCCATAAATTATCTGGGAGTGCGGATTAGGAGAGATTTAAAATGGAATGATCATATAAAGTTGATCATCGTTAAAGCACATGCCAGACTGGGATTCACTGGAAGAATCCTAAGGAAATTGCAGTCCGAAAACAAAGGAAGTAGGTTACAGTACGTTTGTTCGCCCACTGCTCGAATACTGCTCAGCAGTGTGGGATCCGTAGCAGATAGGGTTGGTAGAAGAGATAGAGAAGATCCAACGGAGAGCAGCGCGCTTCGTTACAGGATCATTTAGTAATCGCGAAAGCGTTACAGAGATGACAAACTCCAGTGGGAAACTCTGCAAGAGACACGCTCAGTAACTCGGTACGGGTCACGCAGTATATTCCTCCCTCCTATGTATATCTCGCGAAGAGACCATGAGGATAAAATCAGAGAGATTAGAGCCCACACAGAGGCATACCGACAATCCTTCTTTCCACGAACAATAGGAGACTGGAATAGAAGGGAGAACCGATAAAGGTACTCGAGGTACCTTCTCCCACACACCATGAGGTGGCTTGTGGAGTACTGATGCAGATCTAGATGTAGACTCTGAAGGGGTTATTCTCTTTGATGTTCTCCCTCATGGTGCGACGGTCAACTCAGAAGTGTATTGTGCTACCTTAGGAAATTGAAGAAACAACTTCAGGGAGACCGTCGCCACAAAAATGAACTTCTCCTTCTCCAAGGCCTCGCACATGTCTGCACACCCAAGAGGAGCTCACACAACCTTCAATGGACTGCTCTTTCTCGTCCACCCTGCAGCCCGGACTTTGTACTTTCCGACTTCCATCTGTTTGGCCCAAGGGAGGATGCACTCCACGGGAAGTGTTCCTAGGTAGATGCTATTTTCCTAGACTTCCAGAAGGCGTTCGATACAGTTCCGCACTGAGCCTACGGAATATCAGACCAGCTGTGTGGCTGGATTGAAGAGTTTTTAGCAAACAGAACACAGCATGTTGTTATCAATGGCGAGACGTCTACAGACGTTAAAGTAACCTCTGGCGTGCCACAGGGGGGTGTTATGGGATCATTGGTTTCCACAATATATATAAATGACCTAGTAGCTGGTGTCGGAAGTTCCATGCGGCTTTTCGCGGATGATGCTGTAGTATACAGAGAAGTTGCAGCATTAGAAAATTGTAGCGAAATGCAGGAAGATCTACAGCGGATAGGCACTTGGTGCAGGGAGTGGCAACTGAACCTTAACATAGACAAATGTAATGTATTGCGAATACATAGAAAGAAGGATACTTTATTGTATGATTATATGATAGCAGTTACTTCTGTAAAATATCTGGGAGTATGCGTGCGGAACGATTTGAAATGGAATGATCATATAAAATTAATTGTTGGTAAGGCGGGTTCAAAAATGGCTCTGAGTACTATGGGACTCGACATCTGTGGTCATAAGTCCCCTAGAACTTAGAACTACTTAAACTTAACTAACCTAAGGACATCACACACATCCATGCCCAAGGCAGGATTCGAACCTGCGACCGTAGCAGTCGCGCGGTTCCGGACTGAGCGCCTGAAACTGCTAGACCACCGCGGCCGGCGGTAAGGCGGGTATCAGGTTGAGATTGATTGGGAGAGTCCTTAGAGAATGTAGTCCATCAACAAAGGAGGTGGCTTACAAAACACTCGTTCGACCTACACTTGAGTATTGCTCATCAGTTTGGGATCCGTACCAGATCAGGTTGACGGAGGAGATAGAGAAGATCCAAAGAAGAGCGGCGCGTTTCGTCACAGGGTTATTTGGTAACCGTGATAGCGTTACGGAGATGTTTAGCAAACTCAAACGGCAGACTCTGCAAGAGAGGCGCTCTGCATTGTGGTGTAGCTCGCTCGCCAGGTTTCGAGATGGTGCGTTTGTGGATGAGGTATCGAATATACTGCTTCCCCCTACTTATACCTCCCGTGGAGATCACGAATGTAAAATTAGAGAGATTCGAGCGCGCACGGAGGCTTTCAGACAGTCGTTCTTCCCGCGAACCATACGCGACTGGAACAGAAAAGGGAGGTAATGGCAGTGGCACGTAAAGTGCCCTCCGCCACGCACCGTTGGGTGGCTTGCGGAGTATGATGGAGAGGTAGACGTAGAAGCTGTACGTGGGTGGTGGGGCGTCACTGACATGACAGGACATTGGCTCCACCTTAGACCAGTACAGTGGTACCATGCGGGCACATGGAACCTGCCAGTAAGATGACGTAAGGTCGTTGCATTGAACGATTTGGAGCAATAGGACTTTGTAGCCAAATGAGTGGGGAATAGTATGTGAGGCGTCAGGTCAGAGGGGGGTTCTGAACACAATTTCGGCACAAAGCAGCTCAATAGGCTGTGGAGTGGAAGGGGTAGGCTAGCAATAGAACAGTGTATCACCATTGACTAGACACTCATTTATTGAACACACAAGTCAGGTATTACCCAAAAGGAACAATCAGTACAAATTACAAAATAATATTCTTTTCGTTTAAGTCACTCAAACATTTAAACAGGCAAATAGCAATCATCTAACTGAAAGCCTTTTGGGAGAGCAAGACTAGAAAATTTAAATAGGCTCCGACCGAGCACATATTTTAAAACGAAATACTTCCTTTAAGGATCCAGCCATAAAAATTAATTACATAATCCTCAACAACCATATTACATCCAAGGCATTTAAGATTAAACGGTAATATATAACATCAGAGAGCTGCAGTCCCAAGTTTTAAGCAGCATGTTTCAGATGGACTGCACTGCAACAGAGAATCTCCCCACACAGGAAGGTATTGCTGCAATCCACAAAATATCAACATCATTCCATGTACAGATCTAAAACAAACTAAAAGCGCTCTTGAGTTTGGTACAGTTAATTCCCTTTCAACATAACATGCATCACAAGTCTGGCCCTAGGACGGCACCGACAACCCGCAATTTAGCACGCGGAAAACTGCAGCGATGCACTGATCACGTATCCTTACAAAATCCAAGAACAGAGAGCCGGCTCCCCAATAGCGGAACATTTAGCCACGCACTGCGTGCTGGTTTGCGTGATGCTGATCTCGCCCTTAACCTCAACACCAGTTCAAATACTAGTCAGCCTACAATCTTGAACCACCATACACATTCCTTCAGTTACTGCATAGAAAGCCAATGTGATAGGCAAACAGACCAGCACATGATAAAAGCTTAAGCAGTTTCCTTACTAGACAACCCTTATGAATAGTAGCCGCAATATTCTTTTTTCTAAACGTGAGTACACCCACAATCAAAAGACAAACAACGCCAATCATAAGGACAGTAGCACATAAGCAAGAACCAATGGTAACTTCTGCTTAGACTGGCTACAAATCAGCGCGTGATTTAACACCCCAGAGATCAGTCTTTACAACAAAACCATGAATACAATAGAAAATTACTCACACGTGTACTCCCCGCACGATTTCGATTCGCAAAGCCACAGACAAAACGTGGAGAACGTGTCACCGAGACCGATATAATGGTGCTCCCTCAGTTACCCCAAGTAACTGACTCCCTTAGTTGCACAGCAAACAACCAGACCAATTCTCTTCTCCGAAAGCAGCCACCGCAACTCTCGGGAACCGCTGGGACATCCAACGCAAAAATCGTTACTCCTTCACACAAACGACAGGACGCCCGCTTCCCGCTGCTTGCTACGGCGCCTTCCTTTCAGAGCCAACCTGTATATCTCAGTGCGATAGGTCCGGTCCTACACTCACTGCGTCAGCCCGACAACTGTCTTCCACCACAACACGGGGCACCCCCCCACCCCCCCACCCCCCCCACCACCACCAAGGACCTCGCCTCGCTACTCCTTGCGTAGGCCGCAGAGGGCGCTGCTTACCGCCCTGACCGTGGCAGGAAAGATAAACCACACTAGCCGTGGCAATATCCATTTGAGCCGCCACGGCTCAGTACGGTGTATTGGAATGCTGAAAAAAAAAAAAAAACCAAAAGGCTTTCAAAAAATATGTGTTGCATTAGTTATTGGACGCTGCTCGTAACTATAGCGTAATATCCAGGAAAGGACAAATATTTATGTGGTAATGGGGGCAGTGTTGTCGAAGAGCCAAGTTCCGCGGAGAGGGCAGCAGAT